>NC_061110.1:48497981-48510481 GCF_015104395.2 Macrobrachium nipponense | reverse complement strand
GGTATCTGGGAGTTAAACCACCGGATGGCTATGGGAAGAGAGAAGTGGGTAATTACCAAACAAGTGAAGCTAAGAAGGTAGCAGGGCGTGTGCAAAAGACTGGGAGGAATCTTGGAGTGTATTTGGGAGCCAATAATGGAGTACATAAAAAACGATTGAGAATCTCTCATCTTGTGTAGGTGAAGTGTTGGTGCTGAATACAAAGGAAACACAAAAGAGATACTGGAGAGATGAAATGTTTACATAGGTCGTATATGAATAACTAAATGGGTGAAAAATATATGGTGTTACACTGAGGAACTGGTAAAACTCTTAGCGTACGTGCAGGAGTAAGTTTTCGAGATGATTTGGTCATGTGAAAGAAAGGGATGAAAAGGCCATACAATCCTGAATTGTAATGAGGGAGGAGGAGAAGAAGACCTAGAATCAGTTGGATGTATGGCGGAAAGATGTATTGGAAAGGAGGGGCCCTTATATCCAGTAAGTGAAGCGTGAGTGTATGCAAAATAGAGGCGAATAGGTCATTGTGTGAGTGTGTCGGGGAGGAGGGAGCTCAGAAAATGAAGATTATGTTTTAAGTGGCTAATGTTGCAGAAATGTTTTCTCTCCCGGTGAATCCACCCCATGAAGATTACTTGCTATCAGAAATCAAACGTTGTTGGAAAGACGATATGATTCACGACTGGTAACAGATTCACCCAAATCGACAAAATGAAACTACTGCCGTAAGATATGGGGGAAAGGAGCTCAATAAGAACCGCATCAAACGTCCACATGTGCGAACACAATGCTGCCGAAGTTGGTGTTGTTGTTGCACTCTTCGCGACAAACCCTAATCATAAGAAGAGCCAAAGTAAAGACTTAATTTGCGGGGTGGAACCGAAGGGGTTGCGAAATGGGGAGGCGCAGCTGCCGTGGCCATAATGCAGGCCGAGTTTTGTTGAGGCAAACTTGCGCCCTCCGTCTCTCTCTCTCTCTCTCTCTCTCTCTCTCTCTCTCTCTCTCTATCTCTATCTCTCTCTCCTCCTCTCTCTCGAGTATAGGTAGCTCAAGAGGAGGAGGAAGAACTGGGGCGGGGGGGGGGATACTAGGCCAAAAGCAAGAACATAAAAAATCCACGGAGGAGGAGGAGGAGGAGGAGAGCCACATAAAAGAAGAAAAATAAGTTCTAATAAAATCGTCAAAGGAGAGAAAAGGACGCGAAACACTAGAATACCAAAAAACAAGGGTTACACGAAAGTGAACGCAATAAAGACATTACACCGAGAACTGAAAATCTGAGAAGAAAAAGCAGAATACGAAGGCATAAATAGTCTAAATCATTTGCAAGCAGGAGAATAATAGCTGAAATGAAAACGAGAGAAAAAATCCAATACCAATTAATTCTGAAAACATCAACCACATTTTGAGTTTATTCACAAATCCCAATGATTTCGCTATCAAAATCCTTAATAACTAGTAATGGTACTTCACATGTGATCAATAATAATGCTTTTCATTCTCTTCTTAACAATCAAAACCCCAAATTAATCTCTGCATTGGATGCGGACGCCGAAACGCGGAGTGCAAAATTACCATTCAACGCCAATCCAACGGGAAACACATTAACGTGTCCTTCTTTGCATGAAAATAAAATTCCGAATGGATGAAATGGATTGCACGGTGTCCTAATCACGGCTTTCAAGCACTCTGCATAAAATAGGGGACAATAATATAAATTCCTCACAGAAGAACGCCACTCAAAGCCAACTTCACAGGCGTTTAGACCCGTGACGTCAACCGGGCTCTCCGACGTCGACCTTTCTCAGGCCAGACGCACGAAGCCACTGCCGGGGCCGGTGCACGGATCCGAACGCATTTTCGATATCTACTTAAAGCACACTCTGTTAATCATTTCGAAACCCGTAACAGGACTGAATCCAAATATACTCTCATACAAATCTATCCTGTTTACATTTCACAGAGCAAATAAAAAAAGAAGGGAGTGGGAATGGGGGAGGGGAGGGGGTTGCAGGGGGACAGAATTATCCTGACTATTGCAATTCATTAGTAACATTGTACGCCACTAAGGCCTTTGATGTTCTCAACAAATGAATGTCATTCACTGATTCATTAATTAGGAAACTAATTGGAGTACATTAATTGATGCAAACTAATTGATCCCACTTCGAATCGACTCCTTTAATGAAAGAAATAATGGGAAAAAACTTAATGAACTGGGGAGTAAAGATGACTGTCCAGTTACTGGAAATGGAAGTCGGCCAACTCAAAATAATCATAGCAATACTTGTAAGATTATTATTATTATTATTATTATTATTATTATTATTATTATTATTATTATTATTATTATTATTATTATTCTAAAGATGCTAATAAGAAAATTTGTCAAGTTGACAATTTTCGTTTAAACTATACAGGCACACGAAATTCATCACTGGAATGAGGAGAACAAATCATTCGGAAACTGCAAACCTCCGCCAAGGTTTAGCAGTCCAACTGCAAAAGAAGTCTCTCATTTACAAAATATATTTTCTTCTTTCTCTCAAAATCTAGTCACTTCCTCTAACAAAGCCCAAATTTGGTCAAACTTTCTTTAGAATGCAGTACAGTTTTTTTTTTTAGTTTTGTTAATAAATGATAAAACAAAAATACGAATGAAACAGCTTTATTGACAGGCATTACCAAAAATCTTCACTGGGTTGGTAACAAAGTTATTTCTCGGGTCAAAGAACACCAGAGATATATTCTTCGTCCCTCAAAATCCATGAGAATAAAAGGACTATATTCGAAGAAGCACCCACCTTCCAATTTGCCAAAGCTCTCTCTCATCTTGGGGACACCATTCTTCTACAAACCGGTGCTTGAAAATCTCACAGGTGTTAAGCTGGTATCACACTAGTCATTTCTTGCTCGCGGTTTTGGCCAGCATCCAGCCGATGCTCGCGAGCAAAAGTGTTGTTTCGTCACACTAGGACCTCGTGGTTTCGAGGAGCAGTAGGAAAAAGTAAACAAAACTGATCAGCTGATATGATGAAACTCAGAAATTGTCGGACTGTTGTAAGATGTGCTGCAGTGATGTGTTTTCGGAATCTTACGTGAATGCAAGAGTAACAAAAAACGTTTGTGGGTTCGAGAGTGGCTCAGGAGAAGAGAAGCCAAAGTCTGAGAGTAAGCCCTATCAGCAGCAGCCATCTTGTTTGTTTACATTACGCAGTTGCTCGCAGTTCGTGCTGGCTGCTTCCTGTCCAGTTAGGAAGGAAAATCTCGAGCTAAAAGCTCCCGGTTTTCCATTCTCAGCAGCAACAGCTCGCTGCTGGAGAAAAAAAAGGCCTAGTGTGAGGCCACCTTTACTCTGCATCACCTTGGGTATTTTTGAAGGCTCTATCCATAACCAAACTTGCTTTTACATAAAACCTTGATATCTCATTAATGAGATACAGAAATTGTTGGCTGGATGGAGGCACATGAGAGGTTTCAATATTAAGGCATTAATACCCATGGCAACACGACAGCGTGTGTGCAAGACTAAAGTGAATGGGAAGCGTGCACAGTACAGGAGGGGTCTCTGTCCTGCTGAGGAGCCTTTAGCTTTGATGTTTTAGATGCTGTAAACTACATGAAGTGCTCATTCTTGATTAGCATGTTAAGGGAAGACTCTTGCAGCTAGTTTTCCTTAACATGTTAATCAAGAATGAGCCCTTATGTAGTATGCAGCATCTAAAACAACTAAGTTAAAGGCTATTCAGTAGGACAGAGACCCATATATATATATATATATATATATATATAGATATATATATATATATATATATATATATATATATATATATATATATATACACACAAACATATATATATATATATATATATATATATATATATATATATATATATATTATAAACATGGGGGAAAAAAAACCCATGTATTCATAAGGTAAGCGTGGACACGAAACGGAAGGCAGACCCTATAACTCCATTACACACTCAGGCTCTCTCTCTCTCTCTCTCTCCCGGCAATCACCCCATCTCTCTCTCTCTCTCTCTATCTCTCTCTCTCTCTTCTCTCTTCCCTCTCGCTCTCTCTCTCTCTCTCTCTCTCTCCTCTCTCCTCCCCTCCTCTCTCTCTCCACCTCTTTCTCCATTCTAACAGGTAATGAAAATGAGAGAGTTGCATCATAACATAACGTTTACTTACAAGAATAACTAAATCAATTAACTAAGTAATCCAGTCTTACAGACTAACATTGTCAAGTCACCCAAAAGTCCACACCCCACTCTGGGAACTCTTTTGTCCCCCCGAAATCCAGAACCGTCTGTTCAAAGAT
Source organism: Macrobrachium nipponense (assembly GCF_015104395.2). Classification (NCBI taxonomy): domain Eukaryota; kingdom Metazoa; phylum Arthropoda; class Malacostraca; order Decapoda; family Palaemonidae; genus Macrobrachium; species Macrobrachium nipponense. Next base: position 48,506,153 of record NC_061110.1, on the reverse strand, counting down.
ACAGAACACATCTCGGTAAGTACACACACAAGTTTAAAGACAAAGTTAATAAAATGGAACATCTTACAAGATATCAAACAAGCCATCCCTTTGGCTAAAGTAAAGGTAACACTTACCCATTCCCAACCGGAATATCACTCACTGATAAATAAAACACTTTGGCATCTGCCATCATGGCTTCGCCTTCCTCCCCCGAATGTCTGTGCAATTCTTCCTATAAACTTGGCTAGTGAGACATTATGAATAGAAGAGGTGCACACGCACATACGAACACACAGTTCGCTAGCGCCTCGCGGTTCTAGCTGCATCTAGTTTCACAAAGGCACTTTGGGAAGAGTTCATAAACTCATTCATCAGCTACCCTCAGGTCGTTACTCTGCCCTGTCCTCCACATTCCACAGGTTACAGAGAATGCACGAACAATATATTATTAATCAAAACCCTATGTCTTACGATATATATCTATATATATATATATATACACACAAACATATATATATATATATATATATATATATATATATATATATATACACAAATATATATATATATATATATATATATATATATATATATATATATATATATATATATATATATATATTGTGTGCATTTATACTGAAACATGTGATGTTTAACTGCAAAGTCCCAGGGGTGGAGTAAAGCAGAAGACATGATCCAAATGATTTCACATATTCATTCCATGGGGAGCTGTGCATTCTAGTTGCGGTTTATACAATATAGTATACACTAGGATGAACCACAAAGCAGGGAACTGACAAATGGTTAGAATATTTTGCATGAGAAAGGTAGTGAAGTGATCCTTCTTCAGGATATCTGGAAAAGCTTTGGCTTTCTTTGTTTAACTATATTCAGTAATATTCACTTGAGTGTGATGGTTTTGATTTTACTGTCGGAGAATAACAAATATTTTTATTCGTCAAATTTTATGAAGAACAGTATTACTGATACACCACTTTATATTTTTAAGGTATAGTTCTGACTGTTACAACAACCTAATTGTTCCATTAAAAAGACAAAAGTTTGGTTCTATTTTCGCTATTTTTCCGTTCCACTGTTATACTGCGAGCAAATTACAATATATAGCAATTTCGCATGCATATTCGTCATTAGCGGCGCAGCAGATTTTACTTTCTGTTATTTGAAGCCAAAGTCCATTTGGTAGGATTTCCAGTCTTATTTTTTATCGTACGGGTGCTTTCAAGCGATTCATCCAAGTCTCAAATAGCCAGTTCTAGGATTTCTGGCTTCTTGATTTTTTAGTTTTCTGTAAACGAAAACTATGGCTATTTGTCTGTCCCTCAGCACTTCTTCTGTCCACCGTTAGATCTTAAAAACTATTGAGGCTAGAGGGCTGCAAATTTTTATGTTGATCATCCGGCCACCAATCATGATAGATGCCAATTCCCTCTAGCCGCAGTAGTTTTTATTTAATTTAAGATTAAAGTTAGCCAAGATCATGTGTCTGTTACTCCTATAGGTGCGACCAACACAGGCCACCACCGGGGTATGGCTAAAAGTGTCATTGACCGTGGCTGTGAGTTTCATAAGCCGCGGATAAGTTTCATACAGTATTATTTAGCAGTACAAATATCCGTTGGTGTAGTCAAGAGAGATCATGTAAGTGCTTTTTCACTGCTTTAATGCTCTTTACCGGCACAGTAACCAAACACTTGTAAAGCCAGTGTGGGATACAATTAATATCATTACTGTATATGTATTATAATATAAGTAAAATATTTTGGTTTTTTGGTCCTCTGTTGTTATTATCAAAAAATATCTGGATATTTAAGTTCTTTACTGCAATAACAACTAATTCATAATCCAACTTGCGGATTATGGGCTACAAGCATATAATGCTCTTAAAGACATGGACATAAATATGGACTTTTTATTTAACTGCTATAACCAGTATGCAATCACACATACAAGAAATATGGGTAGGTTTTGATATCTAGCAATCCGGACTGAGTAAGATACTGAAAATTTCATATCTGTTACCGATCTGTTACCAGTCTCCCAAAAGAACATGTCTACATTCCATTATATTCAGTCCAAAAGCAAATGATGTCATCGCCGTACCTAAATTAAATTACGTCTTCTCTGATTATACTGCTCATTATTAGGCTGTCGAACATAAAAGTATGTTACTTAATACTGGTGACAGATTTCTCATGTCCAAAATTTTGAAAATAATACCTCCCGCTGAATTCCCATCTCCCACCATCGTTCAAAGCATCCTTAAAACCACGTACATAAAGTGCTAATTTCACTTGACCTGCGAATATTCCCCTTCCTGTACATTATGGACCATAGCTCAGGTATTTCTGTAACGCTACAAATCCAGTAGATTCTAGGTCCCTCTCATCTTTGTAGCCATGATTTCCATCTTCATGATATAAAATTTTATTACTCTGCTAACGTACAATTTCAGCTACCTCTGTTTACAAATTCTTGTCAACTCCATTGCCAAGCACTGGTATTTAACTTCAATAATCAAAGTAAATTAGGCAATGTGACTCCACTTCCGAGATCATTTTTATCCCATGAATTTGCATCTATGTCTGAGCTGTCTTCTTGTTCTACCAGTTAATTTCTTTGTTAAACATATTTCAAACACATGCTGAGGAAATAACCTTATGGTTAACAAATCACTCATAAGTCCTTTAATTCTCTATGTAACTACCATTTTCACCATGCATGGAGAAGTATTGATTGCGTGGGTGAGTGCATCCTGTGTCATAAAGAATGTGCAGAAGATCGGACTGACACCCATAAAGATGCATGGCAGAACCTAAGAGACAAAGTCAAGCAATGTTCTGGCCTCAATACCTTTTCCTCTGTCTACGATGATGATTAAGTCAGTGGCCCACTTGGGATTTACTACCACCATTCCTGTAAATCGATGCTGCTTGGTCTCCGCAAGTTGGATCAAACATTAAAGAGAAGTCAGAAATGCCAGGAAGAAGTATCAAATGAGCATGAGCAAATAGGACCTTCCTTGAGTAAAGTTGAATTCTCAACCTGGTCCTAGAAAAACTTGATCTGTCATTAGTGTGATACACGACAAAAATCTGTGCCAGATGTGAAACATCATGGAAGGAAAAATGGCATATTATGCAACAACTGGATGCTTGGTATACATTCAAGAGTCACACAGTATACCTCGAAGACTTGGTTATGAGAGAACGGCTGCTGAAATTCACTGAAGTAACACCAGACCCCTTTGCTGTACAGATTCGTTATCACCGATAATACTGGAAGATTTATGTCATCAAACTTAAGACACTAGACAGAACGACCCCAACCTACATCTGCACAATGTCCACCTCTCTGAAGTTGGAGAGACGTACTTCAAACATGTTAGGAATGTGGTTCTGGAACAAAATGAACTTCATACCTTACAGAGCCTCCTCAATGAGAAACTTTGGAATGGCTACAAGTACAGTGAAATCCAGCTAAATCATGCACTTATTGCAAGGTGAATTTCATGATGGAATAGGATTTCACGACCGATTTCAAAAGAATCAAAGCACACTGGTCTATGATACATCAGCTAGAGGATTTTATGTGGAAGCTGCCATCAACTGTTGGGGCATAACAGATGATCAACTGATATGTGCAGTTACACAACATATCAGATATCACATATCAGCTCCAGCAATGTTTCCATAACCTCCTCATGTGGATGAAATAGTGGATGATGAACAGTTAGATGAATTCCCAGAGAAGTTTGTATTCATGTTGAATACATCCAAGAATGATGAGAAACAGCTTAATCCAATTGTCCTGGCTTTGATCTCACTCCTCTCTTCATACATCACAGGAAAACGAACATCATTCAAGACAAAACTATCTGTGACTATATAGGTCTCACACGCAGTAGAAAATCATTGACCTGTTCCATAAGTTCTCTCTTGGAATCAGCTACAAAGATGTCTTAACTCTGTATGATGCATGGGCTAGATTCGACATCGCTCAGAACAGAACCTGTCCAGATGAGCTAACAGAAGTTTTGTCTGGTACAGCTGTCATGGATAATGATGACTTCAAGGATGATACTCTCACTGGAGCCAACACTTCTCACAGATGAAATCTCATGTTCGTCCAACCACAGAATTTGGTGTCTAGTTCAGATCTTGTTAAACCAAATCTTACGATACCATCAGTTGATGACATGAAATCAGTATGTGCTGCACAAAATTTTGTGAGACCTTATTGAAATGTTTAGCGTGAGTTACCAAAAATCCAACCAGAGGCCAATGTTGATGTCATATTCTTGGTCTTTGCAGCAGCTACTGTCTGCATCATCACTTCATGTACTACTGGTTTGTTAGGCGGATTTGGGAATGTTAGGAAGTAGTATGGCTACTTTTCACTACTGAGTTACAGACTGAAGACTGCAATCCCACAAACAATTGGTGCATTTGTGGATACCCAGTCCCAACGTAAGAGGAACCTCATACATACATTGGCTCGACTAGATGAGAACATGAACAATAAAACTATTGCTGAAAAAAATAATTGGTGCATTTGTGGGATTGCAGTCTTCAGTCTGTAACTCAGTAGTGAAAAGCAAGCCATACTACTTCCTAACATTCCCAAATCCGCCTAACAAATCAGTAGTGCATGAAGTGATGATGCAGACGGTAGCTGCTGCAAAGATAAAGAATATGCCATTCATCCAACTTGTTGGAGACCAACCAGTGTATGGCCTGATCATCCAGATTCGGTATGAGCATCTGGACCAGTCTGCTGTCATCCTACCTTGCATGAGACCATTCCACATTCACTGCTCATTCATTTATGCAATTGACAAACACTTCCAAGGTTCAGGTCTATCAGGTGTTCTTGTCTCAGCTGGCATTACAGCAGAAGGCTCTGTTGATCAGGCTTTGCGAGGTAAACATTACAAGAGGAGCGTCAGGTGTTTGCAATTAATGTAAGAGGCCCTCATGAGAAGATTCCTGTGGCACTGTTTGAAAAAGGGCACAACTGTTCCAAATGATGTCAAACAGTGATTGATAACATTGAGAGATCTAACTTCTACACCAGATTATAGCCAAGAGTTATGAGATCCTTGAATCTGATTACTGGATCATGTCTATCATATCTGATGAGTGGGACCAGATTCTGAGCTCAGAGTCTTCAATGGCAAAGTACTGGATGTCATTCCTTGGGATGACAAATATTTTGATGATGAATCTGCTTGTTCTCAGAATTCAGAAATGGGAGAAATTTAAGGCGCCCTTGTGGTTAATGCTACTATGGATACAGATCTACGACAACAATAAGTATGGTACATGGATGGCACAGTTCTGGATGGACCTATATAACTTACCTGGGGAGAAAATTACACATGAGAAATTGTCTGTTTTCTCAGTCCATCACTAGTAAGCCCTGCTCTTGTCTTCCACTCGACTTATGGAAAGAAATGACCATAAACAAGGGTTCGAAGTTGAAGGTAGGGTGCTTAAGATTCTGAAGAATGAAAAAATGCTTCTGACAGACTGCAGAAATGTCAAATCAATAAACCAGGTGAGGGTATCTCTCCACAGAGCTGCAGAGATGAAAATAACATCTACATACAAACACAGTGAGAACACAACATCCTGTCTGAAGCTTGATGAACAGGCAGTGCAAAATATCGATACCTGCCTTCTGGAATTTGGAAGTGACCCTTTTGACAACAGCAATCCTACTCTGAGAACACTGCATTCTGGTCTTACTGGACCTCATGCTCTTGTGGAGGACTTCGAATCTGTCCATCATGATGGTGAGAAAGCTTTCAAAATATTCTACAATAAATGGAAATGAGGATTTCTATGCCACAGTGCACAAACACTCTCAGAAAAGCTTCAGCAATCTGCCACTGGTTGCAGGGAGTTGCAATGAGCAGATAACCTCATCTGAGGCTATGGAAACCAAGACCATGTCATCAGTTGTAGCTCTGGCAGAGACATACCATGAAAAATTCAATCTGGTTGATGTGACAGAATTTCGGGTCACAGATGAGTATCTGCCAATATTCAAAGTCAATGGTACTAAGAGAAAGACACAGAAGTCAAAATTGGTAGATAAGCTATCTATGGTGACCATCGATCTGAATGAATACATAGCCATCTTCATGAACACAGTGGGAATGCAGCTTTCACATGGAGAGACTATTCTTCTAAAATGTTCTCTATGATTATCCGAAGGCATTGAAATGTATCTACCATTGTACTGGTGAATGATCGATATGACCTCCCTTATACAATCAAGGAAAGCTAGAGAATTATGCATTCCACCAACAAAATTGCAAACAAAGAATGTATATATTCAGCTTCTAGATAAGTTTCCATCAGCCAAAGGATTCATCCTGAAGGACGCGTTCAGCCAGTTTTGTAATGAATATCCAAATGTCAAGCTGTTCTACTCTGTGGGTCCAAAGCTGTTCTACTCTGTGGGTCCAAAGTGGTGGTACTTCCAAGCAATGACAGATGTGCCAATTCCAAATGTCACCATATTGAAGCTGACACAGTATTGTTCTTCATCTATCCCAGATACACAAATCAGTAGATACTGCATGTGTGATTGATGCTGAAGACAGATGTGTTAGTGCTATCTGCATATGTAGCACACTCTATAGGTGGGATACTCACCATAAAGTGCAAACAATCTATCTTAGACTGTAGAGCACTCTGCACCTAAGAAGTTGCTGAACTTATTCTGCAACTACATAAACACAGTAGATCAGATACAACTTCAGCATTCTTTGATCTAAGCAAACATTCTTTGCAAGAGGAATATCCGATAACACCAGAAATTATATGCACACTAGGTAAATCACTGCCAGTAACTCAAGACATACTTAATAACATGGAAATTCACCACCAGGCTCATCTATAATGACAAGTTGAGTAAATCTCAGGGTGAATCACGGGCAAAGAAGTGGAACCAGATGAAGAAGAAATCTACCTTGAGATTACCACCAGACAGGTGTCCTCATGGCCTGAAAGTTACCTGTGGCAATTACCAGGTATTTCTGCTGATGAACTTTTCCAAGGTTGACCCAGGTCCATCTCCTCTCGGGCATGGTTAGGAGCTCATCGAAGGACACTGTACCTGTACGATATACTAGACCAGCACTTTCATGGTATCTGAAACAGGCAGTAGAGCAACAGGAAGATACAGCAGCAGAGGATACATAAAATGAGGTCTATGGAAGTCAGGCTACATGTGTTACGATTTGTATTACTTTCCTGTGTCAAGATAACTTTTGTTCATTTCTTCGTTGAGTACTGTTTGTCTTATAACAAAGGTTTTGGTATTCTGGGGATAAAAATGTTGTGTTTTATAAAACTCAATAAAGTTGTGCTGTATAAAGCTCAGTAAGAGTAGTTAGTATCTTAATTATTTGCAATCTGCATCCCTGTTGCTCAACATGCCTGAAATCAACTAAATTACATGATATTATTGGTTATCATGTTGAATGAAGTCAATAAAATTAATTTAGAAATAAAAAAAAATAGTATCCATTATTACATGTTTGAAGTAAAATCAGAATAGAAAAGAATGATAAAAAAAATGATATGCCAAAATGACATGTTTATTCATCAATTTTAATCGCTGGAATCAGTAATATTCTTAAAACAGAGAAAACTGTTGTCAAATATGTATTCTGATAGTCTGATTGGTTTCCTTGACCTTTAAAACCTACATTTAGACATCAAAAAGTCATCAATAGCTCTGACAGAACAAAAGTTATGACGATTTTAGGTTTGAAGAATGTTGTTAGCGGCCATATTGGATTTCGCCGCCCAGTGGAGTTAGCCCAACTTTCGAGAGAGACATGGGGGCTTATTTTGCTTAATTTGACCCCATAACCAAGAAACAACCATCAAAAACTGATCCGGGGAGAATGGTCACGGGACCGTCAATGGCAGGGTCCTCTACAATTACAGGTAGTTAAATGTCACTGGACTTGATTGGTCAGTTGCCGCTGCTCTGGGCCAATCTTGATTTGCAAATTTTACGTAGCTGCTTTCAGCCAGCAGGCCAGGAACCGGAGGCGACCAATCGGTGTTGTTGGTTCATACCCTGTGGATTTGGACTAAAACGGTCAGAGCATATTCGAGTTAGTTTCAATTGCCATTCTGATTTATGAAG
>NC_061110.1:48487981-48495481 GCF_015104395.2 Macrobrachium nipponense | reverse complement strand
TGAGTCACTGTCAGTCCCAGTTGTTACAACTTCCAAGGCACACTATCTAGTGTTGTCTTTCCCATTAAGATTAGTAACAGTAAACAGTAGTACTGTTTACATAAGTTACCAAACATTAAGTCCAATTCCACAGCACATACCTACTATACAATTAATTTGACTACTTAAGCAAATCTACGGAGTTGTCACATGTAAGCAATAGAGGGGTGATGTCCGTCGAAAGTTTTGGGACATGCATGAATGGAGTGTGGAGTGGCATATGCCAGCTGATAATACATTAGTATTTGTTAAAAATTACAAGAAACTGCAGCAACTAGTAAAAGAGCTTGAAATTCATTGTTTCCAAGCGGAGACGATCAAAAGTAATTATTATAAAGTTGATGATAGTGATATGTATAACAATATGGTGAGAGAGGAAAGAGGCACAGAATACTTGAAGCATGGAAGGTAATAACATCAAGGTAAAATGTCTGGAGAAATGGAGTGTTTATGGAAGCAAATGTTGGAATGTAAGAAAGATATACACCAATGTGAGAAAACTACAGAAGTAGTTAAGCCCAACCTGTTTACATAGTAAACAAGGAATGAGAAGGATGAAATAGACAAACGGAAAGAACAGGCAAAAGTGAGCATGGATAACCGGCTTCCAGTGGATTGGTTAAGAGGTGTGAATGGAGGATAATGATTTAGTGAAAATTAAGTAAACTTTAGACTTATGAATGTATGAAATGGTTACTGAAAGTGACTCCTACACTGGTTTCTGTCTGGAACCACAACATATTAGAGGAATATATATATATATATATATATTATATATATATATATATATATATATATATATATATATATATATATAGATAGATAGATATATATATATGATATATATACACACACAAAACAATAAGAATTGTAAATCTACAGCAACAAAGCAAAGTACAAAATCCTGGTATTCCACCTCTGACAAAACAAAACACTAGTTAACCATCAACCAACCAGCAAGTGCAATTATCTTTTTTTTTTTTTTTTTTTTTTTTTTTTTTTTTTTTACTATCAGAACTGTTTTATTTCACGGACTGTATAACAAATCTCTTTTTAACTAAATTTCAAATCTGCCTCATTAAAAGGATTAATTTGCACTTAATAGCTTTGTTGACAATTTCCTTGCCTTCTCCTTAAAGCTTTCTTGAAACCAGGCTGGGACCTCATTCATAGAGCATTAATCGCCAGAATGCTTCAGTCTCACTTGCTGTCCCTAAACTTTTGTTGGAAGCCACAAAAAATGAAGAAACACTTCATGACCCTTCCTCATTAAACTGCATAGTTACCGAGAAATGTTTGGCGAATAGTGCTCTTGCAATCACGATGCATACAAGTGCGAAATAACGACAGTTTGAGAGAGAGAGAGAGAGAGAGAGAGAGAGAGAGAGAGAGAGAGTGGGGTAAAAAGGAGAGCAAGAGAGAAATCTAATTGGAGCCAATTTAGGTCCACGAAGACCTGAAGCGTTTTGTTAATGAAGTAATCTTAGAGGTCCCTGGCTGGTGTTGCCAGATAAAGTCAATTCAAAACGCATCTCTCTCTCTCTCTCTCTCTCTCTCTCTCTCTCTCTCTCTCTCTCTCTCTCTCTCTCGTCGGTACAAGATATTTTAAGCTTTACTGCGGAATCACCTTCTTCCTTTGTTCTGAAGGAATGAGATAATTGAAATTGCAGACAGCTGTTTGTTTTCTCTCGATTTAAATGGAGAATATCGTCACATCATCGGATATGTTTTTTGGAATTCCAGCGAAATTTATGGCGCCATTTATAGCATTAAAAGTATACATATACACTGTACACACATATAGCCACTTAGTATGCAGAACACAATATCATTTCATAAAATCTCTCTCCACTTATACCTTGTATTGAAGGATCTGTCTGCTCATAAATGATTACCTCTCTCTCTCTCTCTCTCTCTCTCTCAGCTTTCTTCAAGTACAACTTATTTTACGCTTAAAATGCTTTCCCTAGCTCATCATTAAATTCTTTTAGTTGCTATCTCCTTCCCCTTGAAACACACACACACACATATAATATATATACATATATATATATATATATATATATATATATATATATATATATATGTATATTATATTATATATATATATATGTGTGTGTGTGTGTGTGTGTATAATCGGGGACCTTAATTCTCACCCCACAAAGCAATTTTATAATGAACTTCCTAAATTCCGTCAAAATCATGCTCTACAAATTAGCGATGTAATTAATGCTCCTCCCTCCCTCCTCCTATTCATATGTACAAAATAGAGAGGAAGCAATTACAACCTCCTGGCTGGACCACTGCATCAAATCTCCACAACTTCATGATTCTATTATGACCTGCAATATTCGCTACGATCTTGCACGGGCTACGATCACATCCCATAACAGGTGTCATTCAGTACCCCATCCCTCCCTACCGTGAACCCCCTAACTGACCGCCCACCAGCGGTAAACTGGGATTTTAAAAACCAACAGAAAACCAGATACTTTAGGGCGACCACGGAAACCAGGTTGCGGTCAATAGTTCAAATGGCAGACGCCTACTTTGTGCTAACACAAATTGTAGAAATGTCCACAGGAGGGATCTGAGTGAATTCTGTTCGACCATAATCTCAGCTATGCTTGCTTTGGGCAGGGCTACGTTTAGAATTCGTCAAGGTAATTCTCGTAATATACCTGGATGGAATGACTTGGTCAAAGCTCTGTATACAAACTCACGAGATTTTTTTACTGTGGAGGCAAAATGGTAGCCCGAGGGAAGGACACACTGCATTACTAATGTGACAGGCGAGAGCACAGTTCAAACTTGCTTTTAAACACTGCAGATTATATCAAAAACAACTAAGAGCCGATTCAATGTCAAGAAACTTAGAATCCGGTGACTATCCTCATCTTTGGAAAGATGTCCAGTCCTTCAATCCCAAAACTGAAAAGCTATCACAGAGTAGGGGGAGCAGTCGGTGGCGAGGTTATCGCAAGTATTGGAGCGATCATTTCAACAATATCATGAATTGCATAAATGATCAAGATTCCCGAAGGGATGTAGAATACTTCGTTACTGACAACATTCAATTTCATTTTGCAGACCGTATTACGCCAGGTAACATCAGCGATGCCATAAACAGCCTACCTAATAATAAATCGCCCGGCTGTGATGGTCTTCCTGCAGAGGCTTTCAAATTCTGCCATCCGATAATTTACATTTTGCTAGCTGCCCTATTCAATGCGTCCATAATTCACCAGTTTCTTCCAGACTCCCTACTTTAGTTTCACTTGATACCATTAATCAAAAATCAGCTAAAGGATGGACTGACCCTGGCAACTAGCGACCGATTGCAATCACAACGATCGCGTCGAAGATACTTGAGTCGATAGTTCTAGCGAGACTTCTCCCCTTTCTACACACCACTGACAACCAGTTCGGATTTAAAGCAAACCACTCAACCGACACCTGCATCTACATCCTGAAGGAATTGCTGAATTATTACCTATCATCAGCCTCTCCTGTTTTCTTTGTTTTGTGGGTGTAAGAAAAGAATTTGACAGAGTAAACTACCTGAAGCTCTTCCTGAAGCGCATAAAAGAGGCACACCTCTATACTTAATTGGCATTTTATATTGCAGGTTCTCCACACAACAATTCTGTGTTAAATGGGGTAACGTATTAGCCAACACCTTCGGCTCCCTAAACGGGCTTCGGTAAGGGGACATTCTCTCCCCATTCCTCTTTAATAGGCACAGAGATGCATTGAATGTCACACTGAACTCACTCCCAATCGGATGCACTGTCAACGAAACAACTATAAACAACTTCTGTTACGCTGACGATATGGTTCAGATTTCCCCAACAGTGCAAGGTCTCCAACGACTCATCGACACTTGCCGCTAATATGCAGAGGAATTTGATATCCTATACAACGAGACCAAGACCCAGTGCATGTCGCTGCTTCCGAGATCGCTTAAGCATATTGCAGAACCACAATTTCCCTCTGAAATCATAGCCTGGAATGAGTTCACAAATTCCGTATTTGGGTCACATTATCACGGACGACCTAAAAGTTACGGCAGGCATAGAATAGAGGCGTCGTAAACTATGTGCAACTGGCAACATGATTGCAAGGTTTGCCGTCTGTCACCGAGAAGTGGAACTGCTGCTCTTCCGCTCGTATTGCTACAGTATTTATGGGTGTTCCCTCTGGACGAACTATACCCGAGAGACCATGAGAAGTATCACTGTTGTGCACACAGATGTTCATAGAAAACAGCCTGGACAACTTAAAAATCATTGTGAGTCGAATAATGTCCAGTCTGATAACCCAAGTGAGAAATAGCAGCAATTCGCTCATACAAAGCATCCTAAAGAGTGTAGCAAGAAGATCTAAATTGTGGGAAAGAGGGGTAAATGAGGCCTCTGTTCCCTAAAGGACTTAATCTCTGTATTGGCAGTGTGTCTTCAGCAGAATCTATCATTGTTATTATTTTTATTGCTGATATTTTACTTTTTCATTATTACTGTGAATACTATCAAGTTAAAGGTTTTCTCCATTAAAATTTCGTATTAACCCTCTGGACCTGACTACTGTAACCACCTAAAGTTTTTCGCTGAAATTTAAGCTATGTAATCTGTGCACTAACTATTATAACTCAATGCATTTTTTTCTTTCCAATATTATTCCTGTTATTAGCAGTATTATGATTACTATCTTTTATACTACCTCAGCTATTGTGTGGATAGTACCGTTTATTAATTTTTTTATCATGTTGTCTCATGTATCTAGATTGTTAATGATACTGTTTGTAACTTGTGTATTCCATGTATATGATACTTAGCCGAAATAAAGGATTATATATATAAATATATATATATATATATATATATATATATATATATATATATATATATATATATATAGTTACCCGGACGTTGGTAAATCTCGTCGTTAAGCAAACTTCAGTCAGAGCTTTATTTTCTTTCCTTTATTTTCCGTCACATTTTATGACTCCAATGGAACCCAATACTTCTGGCAAACGCCAGTCAAACAGCCATCCAGTTTGCAAGTCCTATTTCCTCCCTCTATCACAGGTTCAAATAATTTTATAAGAATTAATATTTACCCCTAGGTACAGTTATATTCTTTTTTATCTCAAATTCTTATGTTTCACTTTTAAATAACATTGTTTTCGAAATGGATTCTTTTTCAGCTGTGAGAATAATTCTGAATAAGAAACGCATTCCATCCAATATGAGATAAGCGTCATAAAACTGTATCGAACGGTGGATAAGCGCAAACTAAGCCGAGATATAACGATAAAGGTAAGGGTCATCGGTAAGCCTACACCTTTACGGGAAGAGAGAGAGACCAAGCGTGTTTTTTATCGTTGAAAAAAAAAAAATAGGACGACTTCCAATCCAATGGTCACTTCGTGCAATATATACGTAGCGATTCAAATTTATCTCTCTCTCTCTCTCTCTCTCTCTCTCTCGTCTTTTTACTAACCTTCTCCTCTATTCAACCATTATCTCAGGAGCGAACTCAGCCGTATTTCCAAATTGGGAAATTCTAGAATGTGTAGCACGATTTCCATTTTACTCTCTGTCTCTCCTAGGTGGATCATTACTTCAAAGGACCTTTTTTTATATACATTCACTAGTTGGCTTAATCTGCTTCAGTATGATACTTTTTCTCTCTATTCACACGTTCTCTCTCTTGCCTATCCTCAATTTTCTCTCTTTTTCATTCATTTTTTAGACTTTGTACTATCTCTTACGCAGGTTAAACTTTTCGTTAAATCTCTCGAAACAAAAATAGGTTTGTTTATAACGGCACAATTTATGCAACTCTTTCAAGGCGCTGAATAATGTTAGCTTTGTATAGTGTTACTCAAGATATTGGAAAATATACTGCGCCTCCCAGAAAACAGCATGGCACAAAATATCATCAAACAGGGCATCAATCTAACGTTAAATAGTTATGCTAACAAGCTTATTGTTTACAAGACGGCAATGGCTCTTTCATAAACTACTCGAATCCGCAAACCGTACGAACATAAGGCATTACATTTACTTTTCACCTAAGCAGAATTGTACGAAATAAAGACACAGTTCAAGAGAGATTTAGCTTTAAGAAACAAAACATACTGGAACCTTGGGAAAAAATTATGATGACCATGGTACCTTTAGAACACAAGGTAAGACATCCTTTTAATTAAAAATATCAAGGTTGCTTTTCGTACAAATACCTGTTTCAAAAAACATATATTTTTAATGGCAACAATAATCGGAAACTAAGAGAAGACTAGGCAGAGTGAGAACTAAAACCCGTCTTCCACAACCATCGTCTGCGGAGCTCCATCATCATTTTGAAAAGATACACTTGGCCAGCAACTATAAATAGCGACACCAGACTCCTTTTATCACTCGCAGACCTTTCGAAATCACCCTGATATTTTCCGCTCGGCTAACACTAAATGGAAATACGACCACATCGTTATTCCATGAGTATGCAACAACTTAGGTTCTTAAGGAGCTGAATTTGCAGGTGAACAGACAAGTTCCTATCAAGAGAGAGAGAGAGAGAGAGAGAGAGAGAGAGAGAGAGAGAGAGAGAGAGAGAGAGAGAGAGAGAGAGTCAAATATTTCGTAAGGCACGTTGGATAAAGTTGTTCAAAATACCGGGTGGAAACTGCGGCCATGGCGTATTCTACACTTTTAATTGGCTTTTAAAAGACCTCGTTAAGAGTTTGGGCAAAACAAAAATCTAACTCATTTACATTCATTCAATATAGAGTTTTCAGTTCTCATTCTAAGATCTCAAACTTGCTGGTAACAAATAAGTTTTCGCTTTTTATTTTCTCTTTTTGCGTTCTTTTGTGTGTTTACAATATAAAAAATAAGAAATGAATCGGTGTCTGTTGGAAGATTTCATTTTACTTATTCTTTCAAATTGATCAGCAAGGAGACAACCAATTTTCATAAAATAACAGATTCTCATGTATGCTCTCAATTTTAGCCTGTTGAACAGGCACCTTGTGCGTAGATCCCGTCGATCACTTTTCTTTCTTTCTTTCTTTTAATATTTTGGATAAAGCGATCTAGAAAATAAATGCAAAGAAGTACAAGAATCTAAAGTTGCATTAAACCACTTTGCAACGAAGAACGGCGCTCAAGTCCATTGAAGATCGCACGTACAAGTAAATATATCTTAATTCATATACGTTTTGCTGGGTCTGGAATACTCCCGGCTTTGTAGTCATAATCGTAAATAAAAAGTCTGAAGAAATCGATTACTTAAAAGCGCAATGTGGCTATTGCAAATTCATATATGTCTCGTAAAGGCAACCAAATTTCCTATTTGTTATATATATATATATATATATATATATATATATATATATATATATATAATAATATATACAGTATATTTATATAAATGTGTGTGATATATATATACATAATT
>NC_061110.1:48477981-48485481 GCF_015104395.2 Macrobrachium nipponense | reverse complement strand
TTTTAAAAATTATGATAAAAACGGATATCCGTCAATAAAAATTATAACTTCGCATTTCGTGAATGCAAACAAGAGTAAAAAACTTATATATACATGTACCATACACATACTCATATTCATATAAGTATGCTTATATAAACAACTTTAGTGTATACACTACACTTTGCAACGTACTGGGCGGTCAATATTAAATTTCATTAAAAGATTAATGTCTCTAAGGAATCCAACAATTCTATTAACAGCTACATCCGGACCAAGCAGTTCTACTATATCCCTGCCCACTAACCCATGTCTCTGTCGTGCCGCAGAATACTTCTTATAGCAATGGGCGCATATAATGTGTTCCACAGTAAGAGGAGAGTCACACTGCATACAGACTGGTGCAGGTACCCCCTCCAACAGGAATCGGTGGGTCAATCGAGTATGGCCAATTCTTAGACGAAATAATACAGTTTCTACCCTACGATTTTGTTGGAAACCAGAGGGCCAATGTTCAATACTTGTCGGATCTTCTTGTACTTTTTATTGTTGGTCAGATAGGGAGATGACCAACGTGCTTGCCATTTATTTTTAACATATGAACGAATAGTCCATTTCATGTCAGTGGAAGGAATATGGTGGAAGAGAATGCCTTCTTTATTAATGACATCTCTTGCTTCATGGTCAGCAAGTTCATTACCAGCAATACCCACATGGGAAGGAACCCAGCAAAACTGGACAGATTTGAATTTGGAAGCAAGCCTATATAACCATTCTTGAATACGTTGAACAATTGGATGTTTAGGGTTATACTGCTGAATGGCCATGAGTGCACTATAAGAATCTGAGTAAATGGTGAAATTATTACCCTGTAGAGTAGAAGCAATCTCCAGAGATTTGGCTAATGCAGTCAATTCAGCTGTAAAAATGGATGCATTATTTGAAAGTCTGCCCACATACGAGTTATTACTATGAACAACAGCACAACCAACACCACTTGATGTCTTTGATCCATCAGTGAAAAGTTTAACAGAACCCGAATGCTTTCGGTCATGATCAAGAAAACAAGCCTTCACTTCTTGGACATTAACAGATTTTTTAACAACAGTTTTTTTTACAGACCGATGGTTCTGGGGTCAACCAAGGAGGCAGCTTAGAGCAATGTATTGCCTTAATTTTTTGGTCTTTAATAGGCACACTGTCAGCTGCAGCATTAATTCTCACATGAAAAGTCTTGGATGCTCTAGCATTTGCAAATTGCTGTGAATCGTTTTGGTTAAGGATAGATGCTGCCGGTTTTCTGGGGAACCTCTTAGTTTGAAACATACCGCAGTCCCAGTTCCTCTCGACGTAAGTCTAGAGGGAGCTCTTCTGTGTCGGTATATAAGCTTTCAACTGGAGATGTTTTGAATGCTCCAGAACATATTCTCAGACCAGCATGATGAACTACATCCAACTCCTTAAGCTTGCTTGCACTTGCTGAAGAGTAGACTTGGCAACCATACTCAAGCTTTGATTTACATAAAGAGTCATATAACCGTAAAAGTGACCTCTTATCAGCACCCCAATTAAAACCTGAAACTACTTTTAAAATGTTAAGGGGACTTCTTCACCTTAATTTTCAAAGAGTCAATATGACTACCCCATGTTAGTTTCTTATCAAAAATCATTCCTAAAAACTTCACCTCCTCCTCATATGGTATTAGTGTGTCTTTCAACCTAATATTTGGGATGGTTTCCTTTCGGGTACACCTAGTAAAACGAACTGCCACAGTTTTACTAGGGGAGAATCGAAAGCCATTGTCATCAGCCCAATTGCTGATTGCTTAACTGACTTTTGCAGAAAATTACAAGCTGCAACAGCATCATAACTAGTGACATAAATAGCAAGGTCATCTACAAACAAAGATGTCTTACTGGAGGAGACACACATTCAACAATGCTATTTATAGCCACAGCAAATAAAGTGACACTCAACACACTGCCTTGTGGGACACCCTCCTCTAGCTCAAAAGCATTGGACAAGGTGTTTCCAATTCTTACTTTAATGAGTCTTTCACTTAGAAATGACCTGATGAAATTTAACATATTACCTCGTATTCCCATGTCATGAAGCTGCTTAATTATACCAAAACGCCAAGTAGTGTCATAAGCTTTTTCAAGGTCGAAGAAGACTCTATAGTCTGACAGCGTTTTGAGAACCTGACTGAATTTTGGGTTGATAATCTTATTAGTGGGTCCACAGTGGAACGATTTCTCCTGAATCCAAATTGGACAGATGATAACAAACCATTTTTTTCTAGATGCCACATCAATCTAGAATTCACCATTTTCTCAAACAATTTGCATACACAACTTGTAAGAGATATTGGCCGATAGCTTGTAGGAAGATGAGGATCTTTCAATGGTTTCTTTATGGGAACAATGATTGCAATCTTCCAAGAAGGGGGGAGAGTACCAGTTTCCCATATTTTGTTAAAAATTTTAAGAAGATAAGATTTAGCCGATTCTGGGAGATTTTTCAGCATGCTGTAAAGAATGTTATCATTCCCAGGGGATGCTGATACAGATGATGACAGGGCATCCCTTAATTCCCTCAAAGTTAATTTGGAATTATAAGATTCACCATTTCCAGAATTTAAATTAAGGGAAATGGCTGAATTCCTAATATTCTGGAACCGAGTTGAATAGTTCCTGGAACTCGATACTTTGGAGAAATGCTCACCCAGTTTTTCAGCAACTTCATTAGGCTTGGTGACAAGGTCTCCATTAATTTTCAAACAGGGTTGTGGTGGTTGTTGGAACATACTTGCCACTTAGCTTTCTAATCTTTTTCCAGATCAATCTGGTTGGGGTCTTGGAATTTATGCCATTTATATAAAAAAAGCCAGGATTCTCTTTTTACTTTTTTAAAATATTTTCGCTGTTTTGCCATAGCTCGTTGGTAAATAGATTTTGCTGTTGCAGACTGACTGGATTTATAACGCCTGTAACATTTCCTGGTAATTTTCCTCAAATTACCACAGGTTTTATCCCACCAAGGGACAGCAGGCTCTTTGTGGGTTTTCCCACTTTGGTTTTTAGGTATTGAATTTTCAGCACTATTCAATATTCGGAGGCAAAGTACTCATAAGCCTTTATATGGCATTTGAAGGATTCAAATTCCTGGGATAGGTTAATGCCTTCTTGAAATTTTACCCAATCTGCTTCCTTTTCCTTCCATTTGATAGGACAAATCGAGGGGGCATTTCTCACAAACTTAAGATGAATGGGAAAGTGATCACTGTCATGTAGATACTCATCTACGACAATTAAATCAAGATAGAGAGAAGAAGAGCAAATACTTAAGTCTATAGCAGATGAACCACCTGTGTAGAGATTATGGTATGTCATAGTACCATCATTAAAAAGTGTAAGATCATTATTATTAACAATGTCATCAATGATCCATACCTCTGTGTCTAAAAAATCTCCACCCCAAAGTGGATTATGAGAATTAAAATCACCAAGTAGTAAAAAAGGAGGAGGTAGTTGATTGATTAATCCTTGAATGTCCCCAAGAGTGAACCTACATCTTGGGGGAAGGTAAAGAGAGCAGATTGTGATTTCACGGTCAAAAGTAGCCGGATAGCAATTGCTTGAAGCTGGGTGTTCAGGGGAACCATAAAATGTTGCAATGCTTTAGTAATAATTATTGCAACACCTCCATGGGCGCGATCCCCATCAGTGGGGTTCATTTTGTAGATTTCATAATTTACACCTGGATTGTATACTGAATCCCCAATTTAGTTTCTTGAAGACATACAACCCCTGGGTTATGCTCACTCAGTAATACCTTTAATATTTCTGAACGAGTCCTTAGTCCTTTACAGTTCCATTGTAAAATGTCCAGATTGAATTTTAGTGCTAGGATCTACCAAGGGAAATTCTATATTGATCTATACTAGTTTTTTGTTTATTTTCCTTATGGGACTTTATAAGAGTTTCTTTAGATAGTCTTGAGATATGTGGCTTATGATTATGTTTTTTATTAGTTTTTTGATATGGAGGAGAGTGGACTTCACTACTATTTTCTTTTTATCCAAGGAACTTGATTCCTTGGTTGTTTCAGGGGCAGAGCATCTTCATTTTTTGTTATATTTTTTATGGGGTTTGGATATCTCCACCTTTTGAGCAGGTGGAGGAGAGGATGAAGGAGTTCTCTCTCTCTTTGGCCTTCTAGTTTTTTCTTGTTCCATTACATCATGGGTTTCTTGCTGAAGAGATGGAATAGACACAGGGAGGATTTCATCATCTGGAGAGGAGTCATAACAGCAGGCACATCTTTCTTGGATAGGGGTGCTTCAACCCTAGCCGGCCTGTCATCTAGATCAGATGACTGGGTTTCAATAGTTTCTAGGTTTTACTGCAGGTAGAGGTGCTTTAGTTTTCATGGGGGCTACAGAATTTAGAGCCATAGCATAGGTCTTTGTCTGACCAATTAACTTCCTGCGTAAACTAATGTACTATATGTTCAGCATTAGCTTTACATATAGCTGCCTCTTCATGTTTATATTGGCTGCACTTTTTATTGAATGGGGTATGATTCTCTTCACAGTTAATACATTTTGGATGTTTCGAACAAGGACCATGTTCAGGAGCCGAGCAATATTACAAACTTTATCGTTTTTACAGAATCTGGATGGATGGCCATATTGAAAACAGTTGTAGCACTGCAGAGGTTTGGATAAAAATGGTTTGACTTTGACCCTTTCGTTTCCAAAATTGATGTAAGATGGTACATCAGAGTCCTCAAATGTTAAAAATAACCATATTTGCCTTTGGAACCTTTTTTATCTTCCATACAGAAGTTGGACTGATTTCTAATATTTCTCTTTCTGTCAGTTCACAAAGGTCTCTATCAAATACCACTCCTTTACCATAACTAAAATTCATGTGTGGTCTAATTTCTTTTATCATATCATCTTTCTCGAAATTCTTCATTGTCAGCATGTATGACTGTGTCTTTGATTTAGCATGAATTAGGACACTGCCTTTGCCAAACCTTGAGATGTTCCCCATGTCAATACAGCCAACCTTTTTTTGGATGTATCTGCCAAATTTGTAGTAATTATAATTTTCCTCCCTAGCAGTTACTACCAACCACATTGGAGGTTTTGGTGTTCTTTCAAAAGTGTTGTCGTCATTCAAATTTGGCTGAGCCACTTGTACCCATTGTGATGGTCTGTAAATATCCATATTTTTAGGGGCCCTGTCAGTCAGTGCTCCCTTGACAATCTTTTTACAAATTGTTATGTTATTGATACTGCTGCTGGCTTTGAGTGCAGCTTCATGTTTTTCAAAAGTCAGCCATGCCTCCCATTTTTTCTCACTTTCATCGTAGTTCATCCTCAATTCTTCTATTTTGCCATAACTACCAAACGAAGCAGAGAGCGTCTCATAGTCACATTCCAAAGGGAATGTGCTTTACATGCAACACCCTCAAACTATCCACTGTGTTCCCAACAATGGTTTCTTTTTTTTCAATTTGTGATGACTACCCTGAGAGGTAGTACCACCACTGGAGCATTCCATATCCACGGTCAAGTTCATGTCACGGGTCGTCATCAGTGCCAAATCATCATCAAAAGGACCAGGGGTACTAGAATCCTTGTGGTTACTAGTCATAAAAGCTTTATTTAAAAAAAAAAAGGAGAAAAATTAAACCTGAAAATATTAAAAAAATATCATCAGCCTTTCATAAAGTTTATTCTTCCACCAATGGCACAAGTGAGAGCCGACTCCCAAATGTCCGCGTCCCTACCCTACCCCACTGGGGATGGCACAACATGGTTAGAGTGGCGCAAGTGTAAGCCAAACCCGCTTGCTAGGACTGAGAATATTACAAGAATACAATCATCCCCACCCTAACCATGTTATGGGCAAACCGGAAAGAATGCCGAGAGTCCTATCCCCAGGACTAGACCCCCCTGGAATCCGTGGTCCAGCCCTGAAGAATAGTTCCGCCCTTGAGTTATCAATCTGATATCTCTCAGGTCCGAACATTATTGGGTAGTTGATGATCTACCACAGCTCCCACTATTTAGCTTCAGATATAAACCCAATCCCAGCTATGATATCTTTTCCCATTCGTCAGGTCCAATAAATTTACTGAAGGTGGAAAATTCCACAATATTACTCCAAATGAAAATATACAAAAAAATATGAGACTCTTGGACTCAAACCCAGGAACTAATTCCTGGGGTTCAAGAGCCCCTCACCACGTCAAGGTGGTCCTATATCGAGGGGCTCGGGGAATAACATTATTTCAAGTATTGACTAAACGGATACCCATGAAACACCATCTGTTTTAATGAGCGAGAAATTGCCATGAATGCGTTTCTTCTTCGTTACCGAATTACATTAATTTCTGCCATCATTTTTTACAACCTGTTATGCTTTATTTTACATACTGAAATTATTATGTAAGAAATTCACCATTCTTACTCGAACGCACAGGGTCACGAAACATGCAACTCATAATTCAGAGTTCAATACCGAATCTCTACAAACGGTACTTCCCTAACATAACTATACCCTCTTCATCTGCAACTTATATCTATATAAACCAGTTTCATTGGCCACGTTAGTCAATAAATTTCACCACAGAAGAGAACGTTCCGATTGTCTCTTTTTATTATGAATATACTTCGGGCTATATATATATATATATATATATATATATATATATATATATATATATATATATATAAATGTATATATATATATATATATATATATATATATATATATATATAGTATATATATATATACATATATATATATATATATATATATATATATATATATATCTAAACAGGATGGACTTATTTCAGTTCTTGTCAATTGCACCTGAATTCATTGTATATAAGTACGTCTGAAAAGAAATGGATTGATAAACATCTCGTATCTTAAATCTTTTTTTTTCGAAAATGAATCTTACTAACAGTCCTGAAGCCATATATGAAATAAAAGACAACGTTTTTCCTTCGCGCTAGTGAAAGTACCAGTTAGTTTGATATTAATACACAGCTTGTGGAAACAGCTTGTGGAAGATAATTATCAAACTACATAACTTTCTGCAAGTAGCTAAATGCTTGACAATGTTTGAAAAAGGAAACTAAATCACTGCAAAACCTTAAATAAATTATAAAAACTTGGGAAGACTCATATTGAAAAACAAAAGTATTCCTATAATGGGAGAACTAAAGACCTGAGGCATATGAAATTATAACTTTCTTTTATATCCCTCGTTATTATTATTATTACTATTTTTTTCCCCTCTATCACAGTCCTCCAATTCGACTGGGTGGTATTTATAGTGTGGGGTTCCGGGTTGCATCCTGCCTCCTTAGGAGTCCATCACTTTTCTTACTATATGCGCCCGTTTTCTAGGATCACACTGATCACACTCTCTGCATGAGTCCTGGAGCTACTTCAGCCTCTAGTTTTTCTAGATTCCTTTTCAGGGATCTTGGGATC
>NC_061110.1:48457981-48472981 GCF_015104395.2 Macrobrachium nipponense | reverse complement strand
TCCCCTCGTAGGTTCGAACCAGCGCCCAGCGGACAGAGGAGCAATCAGGACTTCAGTGTTGTTATCGACTGGGCCAGTCAACTAAAAAATTCCCCTACGGCTAACATAAATGAAAATATATTAATTGAGAGGTAGAACGAATTAGATATTAAAGGTAAATATATATATATACTGTGTGTGTATCTATATATATATATATATATATTATCTTATATATATATGTATATATATATATAATATCATTAAAAATACAAATAAGCAGTTCAAAATTATACACACTAAAGCACATTTAAATACATCTAAACAAAGCTTTGTGTGCATTTATTTAAGTGTGCATTAGTGTGTATAATTTAATGATTTGCAAATAAAACCTCGTGATTTTAAGAGATATTTTTCTAAAAAGAAAATTATATGTTCTAAGAGAACTTACACTGATGAGGTAATGTTGGAACTTTACATAAGGATATATCAAGGTGTTGTGGATACTAAAATAAATGGATTTCAAAAAGCAGATATTTTTTACGAGAGCCGAGGAAACCCGGCGGCATACATAAGCAATCTTTGCCAAAAGTTCATCTTCTATTCCACCTATTTTCTTTCCTCGAGTTAGACATTCAAAATTCTGATGTGACTGAATATAAAACAACCTATAAGCATTTGGGAATATTTACGAGCACGCAAAAATTCATGCCAATGCTTGAGGCGAATGTCTCGTAGCGTGATTGGGTATCAGGTTTTCTTACCACTCGCAGTTTTAAACAAGGAAAGAGAAGATCGTGTCCTCACAAGGTCTTAAATGTGTATAATACAAGTTGTAAGCATAAGGCCATATTTGACTTAGTTCCTTAGTATACTTACATTCTTAATGCGTTGTTACCTGAAGATATATTAATGAACAGAAAATCCCAAGGTACTCTACTTCGGATGGTGGAAGAATGAAAGCACTTGATTCTTATGGATATTTGGAAGACAATATCATGCATGATGGTAGGATTGGAGAAAAGAGGGTAGCCGAGGCTGAACTTAGGACTGGCAAGCGTCGTGGGGTGTTAAAGAGCCCAAGGTTGGATTGTATGAAAGGGTTCATGAGCCGACTACCCTTTACGGAAGTAAAGTGTGGGTGTTGAAACTACTGAGATGAACTAATTGCATTGGATGTGTCGTAAGAAGACGCAGAGTGATGAGAAATGTTGAGAAAGGAAGAGGAATTATGAGCAAAGTAGAATTGGTGAAAAGGTCAGTGTAAGATTAAAGATGATTCTAGGCGTTCTGGGATGATCTTTTCATGTGGAAAGAATGAAGAACGATAAGCTGATGAAAAGATCTAAAATGAGGTGCTTTGGGGAGGGGGGGCGGCGGCTGTCTAGAATAAACTGGTAAGAAGTGTAAAAGAGCTTTGAAGAGCTCAACTGCGAGTGCAAGTAATAGAGGTGAATGGCTCAGTGTGAGTTGCAGGTCCGACACACTTCAAAGCACATAGGGGTCATCCACTACATTTAAAATATGACTGTGGTGACGATAACGACTGCTGTGTTGTTATTCCGGAATCAATTGGGATTAGGTGATGACTTGATACTAAAAGATAGTATTTATATACTATATATATATATATATATATATATATATATATATATATATATATATATATATGTGTGTGTGTGTGTGTGTGTGTGTGTGTGTGTGCGCGCGCGCACTGAAAGTATACTAGTATCGAGATGATGTAGAAAGAAGCTAAAATAAGAAAAGACACGAATATAGTATAAAAATAATAAAAAAGAAGTAAGAAAGAATAAATATACATCAGCTCTTGGGACAATCTCGGGAAGAAATGTTCATTTAACAAGTCCCTACTGATGGATAATTATACAGGCTGTCAAAAATATTACGCAATAACACGGAAAACATCATAAACTACTATGGTAGCAGTATTAAGGATAATATCGTAAATATGGGAGACAGTTTACTTGAAATTAAGAAGAATATCCAGAATTTTTTATGTATAACGTTTTTCCCAGCTAAAAGCGTTCTTCCTGAAATGGGGAGATGTCATAAGAGGAAAATAGGAAACCACCAAAACCGTATTCATTCTATGACTGCAACAGAAAAACACTCCCACAGCCAGAAAAATTATGGAAAAGGGAGTCCAGATATCTCTTGACTAATACTGCTGGTATAGGTAGATTTTGCGATTAGAAAACTAGAGGGGTTAATCAAAATTTTAATCGTTGTTACAACGAGTAAACGAGATGAGAATCTTACGTTAGTTAATGGAGGGAGGGAAGTTTATGATCATCCGAAATGAGATCGTAAACCCCGTGAGTGGATTTCATAAACTGCACACCTTTGACCTTGCATGAACTCCTCCTGATGCATTCTCTTTAATGTTACACGGTCTCACAAAAAGGTCACATATAACTGAGGAAAATCAGTAATAATAATTACAATATCGCCTTCAATCATAATATTTCATTGATTGACTCTTTATCATCTTTTCCGCCTGTTTTATGCCTTGTACTATCACTAGATTGCCTCTGCTTACATGATACTCCAGTATCTTCCATCTTTTCAGCTTTGATTTCATCCTGACAGCTTAGTATATTGCCAACCATTTCATGCAAAAGGGGTCTCCGGCAGTTCTCTTCCTGGTTTCTCTGCGTGGGGTCATATGAGTATGTCCAATAAGCTATCCTCCGACTTGATGCTCATTTCTCTGGAAGAACTTATTTCATAGCATTATTTTGAATGAGTTACAGGTCTGGTTTATCAGCACATTATGCCTTGTCAATTTTTACTAGATTATTTCCCTTCCTGCTTCGAAAGCATTCTTTTATCTTACTTTCTTAATAGCCTTAACTATTTTTATCTATCAAGACTTCATCATGTGAACAAAGTTCTTTTGTTTACCTATAATACCTTTTAGTCAACTACCTCCTTTTTTATATTCTTGATTTACATTTCATTCTGTCAGGTTTTTTATATGTCTTAAGGGGACTATTTTCAGGTGTACTTTACATTTTCCTCCTTAGATGACTATAATCTGTATGTTTACAAGCAACCAACATTTTGATAACTTCCATGTGGTTGTCGCTCACGCTGTTGAAACTTTGCCTCCATACCTATTTCATACTTTTTTGTAGACTCATCTCTCCTCCAAGATTTATACAACTTCCACCAAGATGCGTCATGTTCACTATCGCATTTCACCAAGATGTTCCTTTGATTATTTATTAGCTCTTTCGCTTAATCTTCTATTCCTTACGTATTTCCCAGACTATGAATATTTCTCATTGGTGGTTACTTTTCAGTGTATAACTTATAGTTTTCATCATTACTATTATTTATGGGTCCTCTTACTGTTTCCTTGCACTTCAACTTAAACTGAAAAACATTCCTCTTTTCTCCATCTTAGTCTTCAATTCTACCGGCATTGTTTTGTGTCTATAAACTTTTTTTTCCTTTTCTTTCCCATGTCTCGTTTCTTACGTTTTCTTGGGAAACGCGGGACATAATAGTTTCTAAATCAAGCTTGTTTTACTGTCATTAACCATTGTTATCAGCCGCCACGGCTAACAAACAATCATAGTAAGGCAGCTTTATACTTACCCATTTACGGTCATCTATGAATCTATCAGAATTTCTCTCCTTTATTTATTTATTAGTACTGTCCAATTATTTCGTCACCATGTCTTTCCAGGATATTCTTTGTTTTCCAGTGTCCCGTAATCAGTATTTAAAATCATGTTTACCTTCCATTTCATAGCTATCCCTGTGTCGCAATGATTACTCTTCTCCCTCATACTTACGAGTACATATCTAGAGTGATTCTGAAAGTTCCTTAGTTTGTCACATTTCTATTTCACTTCCACCTCATTTCTTCAACAGTTTCTCCGTGTGACACGGAGCAATTTTCGTGTACACGAGTAATTCAATCCTTATTTTCGTGTCATCATGTACGCTCTTCTTTACGTCGTTTTCTTCGTCATTTTACTTTTTTATTTTTTCGGCAAATGTTGTTTAATGTCCGTTATTTCCTTTGGGCTTGCGAAATTTGATCCTTATTTTCACGCCGGACTCTCGGCTTCTATTTTTACTTCCCACCTTCTAGAAGTCAATAAGTGTTCGTTACTTTTGCTTTTCTTAACATGTTTCCAACCGTTCATATACTTCTCATCTGTTCTACAAGTATATTTCATCGAAGTTCCATCTTGTTTGAAAAACATGTGTGAAATATTTCAGTTACATCATAATATGTAACATTATCCCCAGTCATTAGAGATATTGACACTTCATGACACTCTGAACGTAGAATTTTTCATGAATAGGCCTACCTACAGTTGCATTTTCAAGACCTAGAAAGTTATTCTTTGATCTATTTTTGTATACACCATCCCTTTTTATGAAAATTACAAAATGATTACATGAACGAGCTCAAATTAAAGACCATTGGTGTCATGTCTCTTAGTCTGTCAGAAAGTAACAGTAGAATTAACATGGACATCTCGGGAGATCCATGCTTTCAACAGACTGGTTTGAAGTCTTGATACGGTTAAAAATTTATGAGCACTTATCATAAAATATTATTTTCATACACTTGAAAGAAAACAGGAATGATTTTACCTTACAGTAAGTCCAACCATGATAAGCCGTCAGAGTTATTCATGTAATTTGTCAGTATTCTTTAATAACAATAAGCTAAAACTAAGAGTGCACACAGCGCACGCACGCTTACATTACATTACATACACACACACACACACACACACACACACACACACACACACATATATATATATATATATATATTATATATATATATATATATAATATATATATATAAAAGTCATATCACTTTTCCGTGATTCATATACATATATCGAGCTACAATGTCCTTTAATATCTAATTCGCTCTACCTCGGAATTAATATATTTTCATGTATGCTTAACCGAAGGGGAATTTTTTCTCGATAATAGACTGCGCCCCGATCCAGGCAAGTCTATTATCGAGAAAAAATTCCCCTTCGGTTAAGCATATATGAAAATATATTAATTCCGAGGTAGAGCGAATTAGATATTAAAGGACATTGTAGCTCGATATATATATATATATATATATATATATATATATATATATATATATATATATATATATATTCATACCATTGAAGCTACGACGCAAATTTCAACAAGTTCAACAAGTAGTGAAAAAGTATCGCACTACAAGAAAATTAAGTTAGTAAAAGGCAAACTTTCATAATAAAAGGGAAATCAAACACGGCGGACTTTCATAATAAAAGAAAGAAATTCAAAGAAAGTATGAAGATCTCTATATTTTTAAGGGTACGAAAAACCAGAAAAAAAAGCAACGAGATTTCTGAACTTTAAGATAATAAAACAATGAGTGTCATTAATGTTAAAACAATAGGAGAGATTATGTTCGTATATAAATAAAGCATATCTGGCGCATGCGCAGTACGCTGGTGGGCAAAAGCGAACAATGGCAGACGACGCTCTTAACTCTTACCTAATTTAACTTTGTCAAAGCATTTTGTGCACACTGCACGTATATGTATGGCAGGGGTGAGGTTTCTTTCTTGCATGTTACATTGTATATGCATTCTCGTGTAGTGCTGTATTAATTTCCCAAAATGTGAAAAAATTATTCTCAAAGCTGCTTATGTTGCTTTTCAATCTGTTAACTTCACTTACCATGAGAGAAAAAGACATTTCATTGCAAGCAAAAAACTATTTAGATACAAATAAATATTATTTTGCTTTCCATAAAGGATTAGAATCCTGTAGTTCCAAACAACGTTCACATGAGAGGGCAAGCTGTCTGTGTCACTGCACTCTTAACAGTGGAAGGGCCTGAAATTATTCATTGGTCCTTTATCTCGATTAATTTTCTGTGAATCCCAACTGTTGCTCCTGTCAAGTGTAGCGTTATTTTTGACTATAAAAACATAGAATTATAATTTTATGCACTTATTGTTGGTATATAGGTTATAATACATAAATATAGGAAAGCGGAAATGGATTTTTGCCCACCAGTAGTAATATTGTTTGGAAAAATGACGCGATAATGACGTTACGTTGATGACTCCTATACCATTATTCAATAATTAATCTTTCCATCATTAAACTAGACCCGGTGACGCAAAATATCGCCGCTTTGGACTTGAATTTCTACCCAAAACAAATGTTCAACACAAAATAAAATCTGCAGATTGGAATGTATGACAAACAGGTGATCTCTGACAATGATCCCTTTAAGAGTGACTTATAAACATTTGGAATAAAGAGCATTCGAGATAATACATGAAATGCATAAACAAATGAACATTATCAATAAATAAAAGTCATGGTTTTCACAAAACACCTTCCGCTGGGATTCGTAGAGCTGAATAACGCAATATACTTCTTTTATTTTACACAGGGAAATCTAACAGAGTCAGATCTATCAGTTCTTATCAAGGATTTCAAAATCAAGAAAATTCCAAAAGCAACAGAAGGTTGAATTACAAAAAAGAATCTGACAAACAATAACAATAATTTAATCTAGGTTTGCAAACTGCTTGGAAAGAAAGTTTAAGCCTGACTCAATTTAGGGGAATCTTAAAATAGGCGAAAGCTTAAACAAACAACCGATCAACATTTTTTTTTAAATCGGGAACCATACCCTATGGATATCTAAAGTAGTTGAACATCATAACTCCACATATTCACGGTAAATGTATGGGAACACCACCACATGATTATTTAGCTTCATTGTGCCCTCCAGCCATCCCGGCACATTAGAGGCTCTACTTGTGCTCTGCTCAACAAAAATACCCAAAGTACCTTAGGCGCCTCCACACACTGCTGTAAAACATATCATAAACACACGTGCTCATATCACCGCACAAACAAGTTAAATAGAAGTCATTGGCTTTTGGGTATTTCTAACTAGTGCCTCGTACGATTATCCAGTTATGAATGTCGAATTGCTTTCAACCCGTTTGTGATGTTTGAGAGAAAGTTTCTGACGTGTCTTTATGCTATGTTTTACCGTAAGTGGACGCACATGTAAAAAAATAATTTGACTTTCTCACTTTTCATTGTTTGTTCAATATCTGACCTTATACACACTATTCAAGTTGGATATAACTGTGGCAGTTTCCACGTATTTCTATTATTTAATCGAAGACATTAGTTCGAACCACAATCCTTAATGAAATGTACGTAAGAAAAAGATGGAATTAGGAAACTATCTTTTCTCGAGTCACCTAAAGAAGTGGCCGCTTTAAAACAAGTAGTCAAGAAGTTCACCACCCTGGATATCTCTCAGCTATAATAGCATTAGCCTCGAAAAATACAAATCTGGGGTGACAAGGAACCTTTGGCACAAAAGTGCTTCAGTCTGCAGCAGCTGGGCTACTCTAACGTTCACGTGATAATCGAGATGATAAAAGCGATCATGAGAAGTAATAATCATCCATTTAAAGATTATACATCATGCAGTTAAAAAATATTGGAAAAAATATAGTAACACTTAGTACAGTGCACTAGCAAAAACAACGTAAAAATTTTCTATTTTCTAAGAGGGATGCATTCTTTACAATTACAAAGTAAAGGAAAGACAAATGCATCTGACCAGGCAAACAGAAATTTAAACTTTCGTGCTATTAATAAAATTCACTGAAGAGGAGGAAAACCATTTGTATCCTACCCTTTGCGCATTTTTATTTATACAGTATAATAAGGAGGGAAATGCACAGAAAGAGAGAAATTCAAAATGCCTTGACGCCATAGCAATCTATCAAATACACAGCCTTTCCAACTTCGTACTGAATTAAGTAAATGTAAGAGTATTACTCTCAATTGCTCCGATAATATAGATTAAAACCATCAACGATATTATACATATAAAGAACTTTTAATTCATACATGTATAGTGTACTATTACCACAAGCATGATGGTTTTGTGTACTACGCTATATATATATATATATAATATATATATATATAATATATATATTATATATATATATATTATATATATATATATATAGGTATACACATATATAGAAATTTCATTGTACTTATAAAGCTGACTACCTTGCCCATTTTGAAATAAACATCAATAGTAAACACTGTTGCAGTACCCTAAAAATAAGCTAATAGAGATTTATAAATTACTTTTGTATCATGTAAAAGACTACAATATTTTATAGATATTTACGCCTGCCTCTATATATATATATAAATATATATATATTATATACTATATATATAGATATATATATAGATAGATAGATAGATAGATAGATAGATAGATAGATAGATAGATAGATAGATATTGCAATGATAGTTCTTGATAGAGAATCGTGAATTATGTTCCATTTTCCATCACATTTTAATATGTAAAATCTCCTATGCAAAATACTGAACTGTCAATCAATAAAGAAGATATGTCCTCGATTTAATGTAATAATTCACTGCCGTTAAGGCCTAAAATTTTAATTAATGTATTTTCTTCTTTTACTTTAACTAGTCATTTTGATCTTATAATTTTTTTCATGTTGCATTTTACATTACAGCAGTAAATTACCACTATCCAACTTAAAATTACATCAATATCTTAACTCCATTATCTTAGCAAGGAAACAGCTTTATTCAGATCGATCAAAGATAAATATAGCTTGGAGTGCAATGAAAAATGTATATGACGCAGTAGGATAAATAAATATATAAGGAAACGAAATAAATACAATATGAAAAACCTTTCTATCAAAGAGAAGGCATGCAGGTCGGGTAAAGTACAAACAGAGCAAATCACCCATTCCCTTTATGTTTTATTCGACTCCAGAATCATCCCTAGGAAACATTAATCCATTTCGTCAAAAAAGTCTAAAAAATATAATAAATCCAATAAATAGGAAATGTTACAAATTAGAGAGAAATGAAAACAAAATTATAGAAAGTAAAAGAAAAAGTAACAAGGGAAATTAAAAACCATATTGCGGAGTAATATAATATAATAATAATAAAAGATCTTAACATGACAAATGATTCAGAGGCTACGTTGGTGCCAAGGAACCTCTTTCGCCATGATGGACTTTGCATGTAGAAGGAATAAACGATAAAAGGAATTCTGTCACTCCATCTCCTGCTTCCATTCCTTTACCTCCCATCTCGCACCGCCACTCTCGTCCCCCGTCCCCCAACCAACCTACCAACCAACCAACCACTCCTCAGTCCCCATCTCCAACATTCTTGCGTCTTCCTCTAAACCTTACGAACGGAATAAAGACAACTGCCTTGTCTCTTTCGTATCGATACATGACCTCGTTTTCTGCCTAAGAACGGCAATGAATTTTTCAGCAAAACGAAGCAACGATTTTGATAATTGTATTTTTTGCTCTATGAAAATAGTCTTGAGTCAGGCCTTTTTAGATATATGGATTCTTCGCTGCAGCAAGCAGCTATTATAATCATTGTTTAACTATTGGTGAATATAACTGAAGCCAAATACATACATACATACACATATATATACACACACGCACACACACATATATATATACACATATACATATATTCTTACATATATATATTTGTTGAAAAAAAGGTCAACAAAGAACCGTAAAACAGACATTCAAATAGTATATGTATAAATATAGTTTCCACACGCCTAAAAAGTATAAGTAAAATATAAATACAAAATTATTAATATCAGGACAGAACAAAAATAAAGATAACTAAAATACTTTCATATCGACGGCACATTTTTAATTAGCTGTGTTTATTCTTCTTTCACGATCGGAAGGCCGAGTTATTGCGTCCATTCCTTGCACGTTTATGGGAGGCTTATGAATATTTATGTTACTTTACGTCTTGTTGCTTCCAAGTACGTAAATACCTAAATAGCACTTCTTATTAATTGATAACAGGCCACTTGTAAACCAGTTTAATATATATATTATACCTAACATACATGCATGTGCAAGTATATTTACTAATTAAGCTGATTTAAGCAAAATGTGCGTCACTAGCTCAAATTAATTACTACACTTACTGTTACATCTCGATTTTAATGAATGAATTGAACAGGAAACTCCTACAGAACACTACCACCACGATGTTAGCAACTTTATGCAGCTATATAAGAAAGCTCATCAACAGCATATCAAACATTACTACGCAATCTGTTTTTTTTTTTTGCCTCTATGTTCCAATGCCCTCTCAGGTTTCCTAGATATTAAGATCCTATCTTTCCACTATACTTTCCCACCCTCTGTGCAGCACTTTCTATATATCTTCTCTCCTCTTCCTCCCCATCATGACTTCCTAGTCATACCATCTTTTCACCAATCTGTCGTTTCCCATTTTTGCTAGTGACTGAACCCACTCTTAAAGCTCTGATTCATCCTTCAATTAAGATACAGTTTTGACCTCTTTTACATATTTCAGTCTTTCAGTTCATCTTACACCATATAAATTATGGAAACTCATGAACGCAACAACTTAAAGATAGTTATTCTACCGAATGAGAAATGAGAAAGGAAGCGTTCACTGACAATAAATCTAACAGGTATATAAATCTGCACGAAAAATAAGACCCACCTGAAAACTCTCCAGAAGCTTTCTTGCAACCTTAAGGAAAATTGCTAAGGAAGAACTTGCTGCAAAAATAAAGAAAGATGTTTCATTTGAAACACACTTAGAACGAGCGTCTTGCGAGTCAAAGCGCTTCTAGATTAATTTGGCAACACTCCTTGCAAGCAAAGCCATTTGCACCTTTCAACAATTCGGAAAACCAGTTCAAGATGCAATCGACAGAACGCTATGACCCAACATTTATTTCATCGCAACAACTGCAGAATCTTTTTTTTTTTCCTCTTTATATCAGTGAAAAACAACGATTCTCACCGAGATCAAAGCCGCTATTGAAGCTATTAACTAAATCAAAACCAAATGAAAGTATACCATTCACAAACAATGCCTGGGAAATTACCTCTTCAGCAAAGCAGAGGCACAACAATCACACCAACCTGGATACCTTGGCACGTTGAAATCCTTGGCAATGACAAAAACTGAAGCCCTTGCAAAAAGCCGTCTGCAATACAGTGCTACTAGCATTATTCCAAGGATATGATTAAATCAATTAAAGAGCGAAAATTTGAGGAATTGTTAGCATCAAGATATTAAAGTCAGGAAGTCTTTCGTAGATTGTGCAGGAGATGCCACACGGTATAATAAAGAAAGTTCCATTGCATACTATCTCCATAGAAAGTACAGTAGAACTACGACTAAGATTTTCAAATCTGTGTAGTCGACAGACAATAAAATACAGTCCAAGACCTTACAAATACAGAGAAATGGTTGTGCAGAAACCTCTCGAACATTATAGAGTGCCATGAAACCACTAACTTCAGAAACCCACATACCAGTGACAAAAACTATCGAGTACAATGTGGAAAACATTTCCGGATCATAAAAATTCCCGCTATATCCGTATTTAAGTAGCATAAATAAAAAGTTCAGTTGCCCAATTTTGAACCAATTAGGAAGCTAGTCATTATTTGTCCAAAAGTAAAATATGCAAAACACGTGTCCTTAGGCGCTGGTCCGACTATTTTTCGAATAATTTATTTCGCTTTTACCTCCAGTTCCGTCATTTACTTTAAGTTCCTCCTTTACAAATACAGTGGTAAGTTTTTTTCTATCTTTTTCTTTTCAACTGCGATCTTACAGTCTGCAGTCCTCGTTCGAGATACAAACACGATCTATAACCAAATAAATATAGTGATAGCCTACAGTTCTTGGGGGAAGCACACAACAGTCTTCCCTTCAACCAAGGCGATCACCCACTTCTTTTCTTGCCCCTATTTTTCTTGTTCCTCCATTCATACAACGATGGTCAAGCTATGTAAGTAGTGCACAGTCTAAAAAAAACTGAAATACGGAATGACAATCCCGTAGACTTTCCGTTCATAATCCGATTTCCTCTCTACGATAATTGTTTCCCATTTTCCCTACTCCGACTCGCCAGAACTCACCGTTATCATTTCTTTCCTTATTGCTGGCGGAAAATTGCGGTTAAATGGGTTTCAGCCATGCTTGGTAAACCTTTCTTTCCCTTTACAGACCACTATATCTCTCTCAAAGATTTTCACCACTTAGAAACTCCTCTTGGAGCGCTTGGCTGCCAATCCGGTGGTCCGAAGTTCGAATCCCGGCTCGGCCAACGCGGAACCAAAGGAATTTATTTCTGGTGATAGAAATTCATTTCTCGGATATAGTGTGGTTGGATCCCATAATAAGCTGTAGGTCCGTTGCTAGGTGACCAATTGGTTCCTAGCCACGTAAAAATATCTAATCCTTCGGGCCAGCCCTACGAGATCTGTTAATCAGCTCAGTGGTCTGGTAAAATTAAGATATATTTAACTTTTTTTTACTCTTGGAGCGAGAGCTTGTGCTGGCATAGAGGTAAATTAATTGAAAAAGACAATTCCGTTGATTTATTTTTGAGGATATTACCACTTACCGAAGAAAGAGCTGTTGGCTATACAAATAAATATTAAATGGATAATTTTTTGTTCCTAATGAGTCTGTCAGAAGAACTAATAATACAGGCTATTGATAAAAATTATTTATATAATATATAAATATACGTACATACACACATACACACACACACATATATATATGTATACGTATATATATATATATATATATATATATATATATATATATATTTTCTCACCTTTCTTTCTCACCAGACGCCAGGTAGGCCTCCAGGCCTGTCAGTCGTCCTGCTTCAGGAACAGTCTCCATTCTTGGCGATCATCATAGAGCCTCATCTCATCAACTTCCCGCAAACTAGAGCCTCTCCTCTCTACTCCTCTCTCTATGTTTTGTAGCCATCTCATTTTTGGTCTTCCTACCGGTCTCCTTCCTTCCGGTGTCCATTCCAAAAACCTTATAGGATATCGCTCCTCCTCCATTCTTTTGGTGTGTCCAAACCATCTAAGCTGTCCTCTCTCCACAAAATCTAGTATCCCCTCCACTCCCAGTTCTCTTCTAATGTCTTCATTTCGTAGCCTATCTAGTCTTGTTACACCTTTTATGAGTCTTAGGGCTTTCATTTCAGCTGCTTGAAGTTGGCTTCTAGTTCTTGATGTTAATGTCCATGATTCATGGCCATAAGTCAATATTGGTCTTAAAATAGAGAGGTATATTATGGTTTTCACTTTGCGAGGTATATTTCTGTCTTTCATTAGTGGGTAGAGCAGATACAGATTGTTACTGAATTTCTGTATTCGGGTAGTTATTTCCAGTTTTGAATCGTTTTGGTCACTAAACTCTACTCCTAAGTATTTGAAATTTCTACACTGTTTCAATGTCTGACCTTCTACTTCTACATCTACGTTACTTGGTGTTCGTGATAGGTGCATGATTTCTGTCTTAATTCTTGTTGATCCGCATTCCATTAGCTGTTAAGATCGCGTTCCAGTTGTTGACGTTTTCTTGGAGAGATTCTGCGCTGAGGGCTATCATTGCATGGTCATCTGCATACATAAGGTTGATGGTCATATCTGCAGCTTCATCCTC
Organism: Macrobrachium nipponense; assembly: GCF_015104395.2. Lineage (NCBI taxonomy): Eukaryota > Metazoa > Arthropoda > Malacostraca > Decapoda > Palaemonidae > Macrobrachium > Macrobrachium nipponense. The sequence goes on along the minus strand of NC_061110.1, from coordinate 48,459,388 downwards.
ACCTAGTTCCCTCATACATTTATCTAAGAACAATATAAAAAGAAGTGGCGAAAGGACGCTGCCTGTCTTACTCCTGATTTTATTTCAAACCAGTCTTCATTCTCTTGATTTGTTTTTACTCTGGATCTGATGTTTTGATAGGTGTTATAAATTGCTCTTATAAGTTTCTCATGGATTCCATAGTAAGGGTCTTTTAGGGCATCCCATATTTTCATTCTTGGTACTCTATCAAAAGCCTTTTCTAGATCTATAAAAGCAATATATCTATCCCTGTCCCATTCCCAGCTCTTCTCAAATATCATCTTGAGGGAGAAAATCATATCAGTTGTCCCTCTTCCTGGTCGAAAACCGTTTTGCCATTCACCCCAGCTTTGGTTCAACATATCCTCTCAATCTAGTTTCAAGTATTCTTTCATATACTTTAAAAGCATGTGACATTAGGGATATTCCTCTATAATTGCTGCAATTTGTCTTGTCACCTTTCTTATAGATTGGGCATATTAGATCTCTTCTCCAGTCTTCAGGTGGCATTTGCCCATTCCAGAGTATGTCGATTAGCTCTAGTAGCCAGATGACTCCATCCTCCCCATGTAAGGAGCTCTGCAGGTATTGTATCCACTCCAGGGGCCTTACCATTTCTCATCCTCTTGAGAGCATTTTTTAACTCCAGTGTTGTTATGTCAGGTTCTGCATCCCCAACCACATCAAATTCTACATGCTCTTCAAGGTCATTGTTTCCGTTGTTTAGTAGTGTTTCAAAGTGATGTTTCCATCCTAATTCAATTTCTCGGGGTTCAGTTAAAATTGTCCCATCCATAGGTCTTTTGATTACATAAGTGGGTGGTTGGCTTCCCTTTCTATAGTTTTTGGCAGTGCTATATATAAGTTTTCTGGTACCTTGGAGATCATTTCCCAGATCTTCTCCTATTCTTTCCCATGTTTCTCTTTTTGTTTGAGCTTTTATTCTTTCCGTTTCTCTCGACGCTTCTTTATAGTTATTGTGATCTTCCAAATTCAAAGTTTTCATCCATTTTCTGAAGAGTTTCATTTTGTTTGCAACAGCGGCCTTTAGTGTGGGGGTCCACCAAGCAGTTTGTTTTTTCCTCCTACCTCGAACTCTTTTCTTTGCACTGTATTATTAGCAGCACCCACTACAGCCATTCTAAAGATGTCTCCATTTTTCAATTTGGGTCATTGCTCTCCTGTTGCATTTGTTTAGCTCTACTTATTTCGTTTTGATATCTAACTAAGCACTCCTCTTCTCTCATATTCTCTAAAATAAATCTTTCTCTCACTTGGCTTTTAATTGGTTTGGGTTTTGTCATCTTTAATTTAATTAAGAGAAGCCTGTGATCTGAATCGAATGACACAGAGGGGATGCTTTTTACATCTCGACCATATTTTTGT
>NC_061110.1:48402981-48452981 GCF_015104395.2 Macrobrachium nipponense | reverse complement strand
AAATTAACACCGGATGAGGCAACATTTCACATCAACAGGAATATCACACATACATATACAAACACGCATACGTATAGAGATATACATTCAGACAAATACATACCCACATATGTATATATATCAATACATACACACATACATATATATATATATATACATATACATATATATATATATTATATATATATATATATATATATATATATTTATATATATATATCTTAAATATACATTAAATCTATTCTCACAGCCAGCTCTTTATGCACAAGTCACTTCGAGAATATGCCGTTAATTCAAATTAATCATTTTACTGATATAAAGGACTTGAGCGTGGTATATCCTTTCGATGGGATGGTGCAGCTCCCTGAATATTTTTCTTATGAACATAAAATCAGAAAAATGAAGAGGTATCCACTGCCAGAAAAACTCAACAGTTCCGTCCCTTATACACTTCTATTTTCCAGGATATACCAAGAACATGATTATTATTTCAATCCTAAATCTTTGAACGAATAATATGGAAATCAAATATAATTATATAACTGAAAACCTCATCTCGGGTGAGATTTGCAAATGTGTATAAGATGACGAGAAGAGACCCATTTGCTTCGTTGACTGGGCTGTTAGTATGAACATTCATTTCAAATACCGTGACATTCCCGGAAGTAATTAGTATCATTATTTGGAATGGCATCAGCATTATTTAGTGTATAATTTTTTCTTAAATCATCTGCGGATCTGATTTCTCTGCTGGTTAGAAGCAATTACCAATTACCCTTTTACTATAACCGTCTAACAAATTTATAGTTATTTCGTCATCAATACATTTTGGTGCAATTTTCTGCCTTCACATTTTTTTCTATACAACAAAGCGATTCCTTAAAGAACAACAATTAAAAATACGAAATTTCAGTATCAGTATTACGATGTCTAAATCATATGCATAGTTGCACACTGACGATGGAATATGAACACAGTAATATTAAGAAGTGACTTCAGGCAAATTATTTTCAACATAGCAATATATAAATAAATGATAAGTAAAAATGGTATCAATATCAGTCACGTCATACTGCCTGCACGTAACTGTCGACTGTATATATCTCATGAGAATCGCCTTCTAATAAACCAGCTAATCGGCGTAATAGCTGCTCCGGGAGCAGGAGTAATATTGGCGATGATGCGGTCATGATGACGACGATAATTAAAACGATAACGCTACTGGCTATTTCCAATTTGAAACCTATCTCAACTGACCCATATCATTTACTATAATATATTGAGAACACATTCATGAATACACGAAGACAACATAGCATGCACAATTACGAGCAGTTTAAAATGTGCCAAACATTGAATAAGAAACCAAAGATAAACGTATGAAATGCTAACGGAATCTGTAAAATATTCGAACCAAAATGGAAACTTATATCGAAAGGCTGTTAACAAGAAAGAATATCATTTACCCACGCTACCTAACATCAAAAAGATAATGATTAACGGGGAAATGATGGAAAATGGACATCTATTTCCTTCTTATTCAAGGGGATATATTACTTCAACCACATCAGAAAAATATTCAAAATAACGAGCAATATCACCATTTCTACGAATTAAGCAGACATCTGAAAATAAACGAGTCTTATACGTTCAATGAACTAAAAGAGAATTCCGAGTGATTTTTTCCTCAACCTAATTATTATTAAATAGTAGCTTACAAATCGGATCTCCAATAGATAATATAAAAGTAGGAAATAAAAATGCAACCAAATTTTCACAGACTAATTTACATTTATTTGTAGGTTACAAAAACCGTTTCAGGAAAGGAATCTTCCTCTTCAGTTTAGGCAAAAATAAACATCCAAATTTAGATGTGTTCACACTAGAGGGGACGCAAAATCCCTAAAGTTGTTTTTGGTAACGATAAATATATATATAGCGCTAGTTTTCTAAAATGTGGTTTCATTGTAGGCCTGGTTACCCAAATTTATTACAGAAATCTTTATCCTCAAAATAAAAGTTCAGTAAAATGCAACAGGTCACTTTCACTGTGCGAATGATATTGCGTCTCTCTCTCTCTCTCTCTCTCTCTCTCTCTCTCTCTCAAGCATTTCAAGTTTTTCGCCTTTTTAATTCATAAACTGCCAAAAGTATCATAAAAATGACCAAGAAAGATGGAATGAAAACGGAATGAAAACGTCCACCATATCTCAGCATTTCTCACTCCCTCAAAGGGAAGGGCAAAAACTATCTTACCAAGAAATATGAAGTACAAGTAGTTGAGGAAATATATGCAAATTCGACCTATGATTTGACCTTTCAAGACCCCATTCTATCATTTCTGGTTCTAGGACAATTGCATACAGGATAATTGCGTTCCGGACTATCGCGTACCGGGCAATTGCGTAGCCGGACTTTTGCGTACCCTGACATTTGCGTACCTGAATTTTTGCAAAATTTTAAATAAACCTTTTATCCATACCGAATACTGCATGAATATATGTATAACCATTTTTTATACAGTGCACAGTGCATATGTTTTATGCCTTAGAAAAATTAAAATTTTTACTTTATATTTGCTAAAAGTAATTCTACGTATACCTTTATCCATGCTGAATACTAAATGACACATATATAATTTTATTTGATTTTTTTTATGTTTTAAAACTTATATTTAAAAACGTAAGAAGATTAAGATCCACTTTTTAATTATTTAAAATAATCACGTTTAATCATATATCTAAAAGGTATGCATATTGTCAACTACCCCTCGTAACAATGACAATTTGCTTTCGGGATAATATTGATTAATCAATGTATTGAGGCATATAATGACCTTTTCATTTCTTGGCTGAACGGGAACTCGTCGTTGATAGTCTGTTTTCCTTTTCTTTGCCATAAAATTTTTTTCTTTAAAGCATCAATTAATTTCCAGATGGAAGGGTGATGACATGTTATAGTATTTTGAATTGCATTGTGTCACCCTTCTCAGCTGTTATTGGACTTTGACAAGTCGTTAACTGTTCGGTCATGAACATTCCACGATGCAATAGAGAACGATGGTTGGATCCCATGTCCACTCCGACCCCTTCCTTGCCCAATGTACGTAACTTCAAGATAAACGATGAATTCTGCTAGTGCAGAGAAACATCTTATCTTTAAATTAATTTCCTAATCTTCGTGATACCAGTCTTAACCCTAGGTCGCATATCTTCTTAAAAATTGATTTTGACATATGGAAAAGACAGGAGGTAATTGTTGCACAAGGAAATATTTCTGCAATACTCTTTTTTGACTCTAGTTCAAAATCCGCTATTAATGATGCGAGATTGAGTTGAGAGCGAAGCTGCAACAAATTACTGAATAGTCGGTCGTAAGTTGCTTTAGCCTTATTGGGAAGCAGAGCAAAAACGCAGGGAATAATGAATGCAGCCTCTTAGACATGAATGCAGTAAAGTTGATTATACATTTGTGGGCAAATATTAAAAGTTTCATCTGCTGCCCAGTTTTGAATTGTAAAGTCATTCAAACTTTCTTCAATGACGAGCTTGTTTCCGTATCATTGACGACCCTTCAAACAGACTAGAAATATTATTGATAAAAATGGGAGGATTGTCAATAAAATTACCTGGTGTAGGGTGGCCATAAGCCCAAAGGAAAACTGAGGTTGGACTGACGTGAATTACAAGTTTCTTACATTCTTGGACTGACGTGAATAACAAGTTTCTTACATTCTCCAGAGAAACTGTTTATAATTTTTGGTTCAGGAATTAGTAGTCCAGCAGTTCAGTGGCTTTATGCCTTAAATCTCATATCTACCTCGTAACAATTCACTTTCATCTGCTAACAATCATTTCTTATAATTAGTAGTTCTGTAATTTGTAGTTTTGTAGCCCACTTGTGTTGTGATTTAAATTCTACAAGTGCGCAATTATATATATATATATATATATATATATATAATATATATATATACATATATATATGTATATATATAAATATATATATATATATATATATATATATATATATATATATATATATATAGTACTTACTTCCTATATTTCGGCATTTCTGTGGGCTCCTATTATTATTATTATTATTATTATTATTATTATTATTATTATTATTATTATTATTATTATTATTATTATTATTATTATTATTATTATTATATATTAGTTATATATATATATATATATATATATATATATATAAAAGAAGCCCATAAAAAATGCCAAAATATAGGAAGTAGTACTATATTTCAGAGACTGCTGTCTCTTCAGGTAGCTAATGAATGAGAAATGTTACAGAAAATGTGGTATTTATACAAAGAGATCCATCCACAGGTAGGCCGTTTATCTAGGTCACCCCTTCCCCGGGTGATAATTTATCTTTAATCTTCTTAAGTGTTGGTTGAAGGAAGGTTCTATCTATGATATCTGAATCCTAGGCGCCCTTTGCGATGTTCATTACTTGTCTTTGTTTAGTCAAGGCGGACTCCACCATCTGGCTTTTGTACCGATATTTGCTGCTATAAATTACACATGACAAATATATATATATATATATATATATATATATATATATATATATATATATATATATATATACGTATATGTGTGTGGTGTGTATGTCAATGTCTCATTATATGGCACTAGAATCACATATTAACATCAAATTATATATTTTGGGAAACATCGTTCTTATCGTCTGAAAATAGCTTATTAGGCTCATTACTCATTTAGATTATCATACATATAAATATAGATGCATTATATATATACATACATACAAAAAACACACACACACACACATACATACATACATATAAATATATATATATATATATATATATATATATATATATATATATATATATATATATATATTTATATATATAAATACTTACTTCCTATATTTTGGCATTTTATGGGCTCCTTTATTATTATTATTATTATTAGTTTTATTATTATTATTATTATTCTTATATTATTATTATTATATATGTAAAGGAAAGGTTTTAGAAATGTTCTTCTAAATAAAATTTAGTATATAACTCTAGTCGCTAGAGGGCAGGGCATTTTAGAATCATTGGAATTTGGTTATTTCTGGATTCCTTGGGTTTTCTTTATTCAAAAAGTTTACTTCGTTGTGGTGGTGTTTTTCTACTTCAACCAGTCTGCTTTTGAGCAATACAACAAACGTAAGAATTGTAAAATCAACCATCAGTGCAGTGAAAAAATTTGTTTTAACATTAATTATATGCTTAAAGTGCCACAGTTGGGTAATTGCTTCTTTTTCGTGTCTTTTCAGCCGTATTGACAGGTGTGGGACCCTAGTCAAGCGAGGTTTTGATTCTCATGTAAATTATTCACGCCCAAGTCATGCAGAAAATAATGGACAGTGCCTAGACTGATATTTGGACAGTGCTCAAAAGGATATTTGAAATAGCATAACGTTCATTGAGGCCCAGCTATGTCGTACATTCTCCTCCTCATAGGTTATTCCTCTCCTGGTAAATGTTCAGTGTTCTTGATCTTCGGCTTGACCTTCAAGATTAGATGCCATTCACCAATTCTCATATCATACTGCAAGAGGTGGCTCGATTTTCAAATAATTTGAAGACCCCTGCTTGGAACACCGGCAACGAATGAACTAATTGTCTTCATATACACCATTTAATGCCTAAGTTGTTAGTATAGTATGTATGTAATTGATAATTATATAATAATTAATTTTTTTATGTTGGCTTTTTATCCCATTCATTGTTTTCTTCTATGTTTGCCATTTATTGTGATCCCTTCCTCCTGTCGAACCTCAGATTTCTAGCTTTCTCTCTCCCTACATATTCCCTTCTCCCTTACATTTGGTGCCCAGACCAGGGATTACATGTTGGCATTCATGGGGAAACATTGTTTGGCATAAATAAGACTGAAATAGAACGTATATTATCCAATTTGGGCACTTAAGTTTAGCACTTATTTTTGGTTATGATTTGGAATTTTGTTTGTGTGTTCTCTCGAGTATAGGTATTGTGAAGTGGAATAGGCTTTCAGAGTTCTGGCGGGTTCACGTATCCCAGGTTCCCTAGTACTAGTGCTGTTTGCCGAGGATTTCCTGTTAGGTTAGGTAAGATATACCCCTTACCTGAGTGAGGTTAGTGGAGCTGTTTTAGTCAATTATAGGATAGATACTGTTAGATATTTTCTTGTATTTGTCTTGGTGTAAGCTAATCCCTCGAAGCTTTAAACTGTGGATAAGAATGAACTTATCTTTTACTGAATTTAGGTGGTAGTTCTATCTGAATAATCAGTGCTTTAGTGTAGATGAGTGAATAGATTGAGATTTGGCGTGAGTCTTAATTATATTCTTAATATTTTTTTTCTTCATACAATTTTTTTTCACCATTATTTAACATGGCTAGTTCCCTGAGTGAGTTAACTTTTGAGTTTTGGATTAATATAGGTAAAGAGTTACGTTGAGTGGCCAGGAATTAATGAATTTTTGCCGATACCAAATTTAAGGAAAGACTGAGCATAGAAAATAAAAGGATAGAACGAGAAGAGAGGAAAGAAAAGGAGAAACGTGAAAGGGAGGATAGATTATTAGATAGAAACAGTAAGAAAGAAGAGGAGGACAGGAAACTAGAATATGAAAGACTTGAATTAGAGAATAAAAAGTTAAGTAGCCTCCATAGTGTTAGTCCAGTCTATTAATGCTCAGGATAGTTTCTCCGTTGCTATTCCTAAATTGAAACTGTATGAAAGTGGTGAAGACATTACAGCTTATCTGATAAGGTTTGAAAAGTTTAGCAATAAGCTGAGTGGATGGCCTAAGGAATTATGGGCACCTAGGTTAGCTCTTTTATTTTCGGGTGATGCACTTAATGTTTACTCTACTCTACCTGATGAAGTTTGCAAGGATTATGATAAATTAAAAGATGCTATTTTTGAAAGCATTTCGTAAAACTACAGAACAGTATCGCAGAGAATTTAGGTATGCTAAATTAAAGATGAAAATTTTAGTCAGTATCTGGACTAACCTTTACCGCCTCTTTGACTTTAGATAGATAGTGCTAAAATTGACAAGAATTATGACAGTCTGAGAGATTTCATTGTAACCGACCAATTTATGTCTGCCATTCCTAAATATATTAGGTTATTCCTTATGGAACAAGGTTTTACTAATGCTACAGAATTGGCAAGAAAGGCTGATTTATATTGTGGAGCTCATGATTGCTATCCTAACAGAACTAGAGACAAAAAATAGCAATAAATCTTCGAGTAAGAAAGTCCAAATTGAACAAAAACCAGAAACTAAAGCTACCTTCATTCAAACTAAAGATAAAATTCAAATGAAGAATCCAATTTGCTTCACTTGTGGTGACCGTGGACATTATGCTAAAATTGTCCCAAGTCTCCCAAAGCAGAGGAGGTAATTAAGAGGTGTTTAACAGGTAATGATCGTAATCTTGGCCCTTCTGTGCAGGTAAAGTTAATGGACTTAATGTTTCTACAATTTTGAGAGATACAGGTTGTACTTGCATCATGGTGTCGGACAAAATTTTTCCAAATATCCAACCTGATAAACTACCTAAATGTACAGTTTCTGATTACCTAGGGCGAAAGAATGATTTTCCTGTTACTAGAGCGTTTCTTGATTGTCAATTTTTTAAGGGGTGGACAGATGTAGTAGTTGCACCTATTGATTGTTGTTCGGTCATGATTGGTAATGTTGAAGGAGCTACTATGCCAGATTCTAAAGATACTTTCCATGCGGTGAGAGAAAAGTTCGATTCAGTATCTGTAGTCACCAGATCTAAGTCTAGTAAGGAATCTAAAAGAATTCCTGTACATCCTTTATTACTACTGCTGTAAAAGATTTAAATGTTAATAACAGTGATTTTGTGAAATATCAAGAAGAGTGTGCTACTTTGAAGGATATTATGGGATCATGCTAAGGAGGGTACAGTTTTCACTCGTAAAAATCATAAGTACAACTTTTGAATATGGACCATAAAATTTTATTAAAGAGAATCTTAGACCTCGACTAATAGTCAACTTGTGGGCAAGTCTTTTCTAGTCGTACCTAACCAGTTAGAATAATAGTCTTAGAAGTAGCTCATGGAGGTCCCCCTTCTCAGGCCATTTTTTCTCATAGAAAAACCTTATCAGAAAATTTCTTCACTTTACTTCTGGCCAGGCATGACTGTTGACATTTATGACTTTTGTAGGAGTTGTGATGTATGTCAGAGGTTTGCTTCAAAGGGTAGGCTAAAAAAGGCAGAACTAGTTAAAATGCCTGTGATTTCCGTACCTTTTGAGAAAGTAGCAGTGGATATCGTTGGGCCTATAAAGCCAAGAGCATCTTCAGGTTCCTCTTATTTATTTAACACTTGTAGATTATGCTACTTCCTTTCCAGAAGCAGTCCCCCTAAAAAATATAACTTCTATAGATATGCAGAGGCACTAGTGACCATCTTCTCTAGGGTGTAGGAATTCCTAAAGTAATTGTTTCCGACAGAGGGGCTCATTCACTTCAGACTTGATGGGTAAGTGTATGAGCTAATTGGTATAAAACCTGTGTTTACCACTCCGTACCATCCGATGGCTAACGGAAAAATAGAGACAGCACTCCATCCTAAAATCTATTTTAAAGAAGTTATGCTATCTTAGACCTAAAGAATGGGATAGGTATCTTCCTTGTGCTCTTTTTGCAATGAGAGAGATTCCTACAGACACTAGCGGTTTCTCTCCATTTGAACTTTTATATGGGCGCCAAGCTAGAGGTCCATTGGGCATATTGCATGAATTGTGGTCAAATGGAAGATTTCGGATGATACGCAAACTTGCTACCAATTTCTTCTGATCTTCGTACGAGACTAGAAGAAACTGCTCAAATTGCAGCAGAAATACAAAAGTTGCTATGAAACAATATAAAACTTACTTTGATGCTCATAGTTCTAATAGATCTTTTGTTACAGGTGTGATGAAGTTCTAGTAATGCTGCCGGATACGTAAATACAAGCTGTTATTAGCTTGCAAGGTCCTTACAAAGTTTCTAAGAAAATTAAATAAAGTAGATTATGTTTTGGATGTTAAAGGAAAAGCTAAAGTTTTCCATGTTAATCTTTTAAAGAAGTATGTTAGAAGATCTATGTTTTGCTTGAATACTTTTGATGGTTTATCATCTAGAGAATACTAGAAAAGTTCCTTCATCTAATGTGATGGTTTTAACTTTTGTATTGTTGAAGATTCTTCTGATACAGAACTAACCACAGTAGGTCTGAACTCTTTGGTTCTTTTAGGGTTCTGAAACTTCTAAAGATCTTTTACCAACTTGGTGATTCTTTCAACTAGTCCAATGATTACAGAATTAAAGTAATTTTAAGTAAATTTTGGGGAAAGATTTTTCAGATATCCCTGGCTGTACTTCTACGGTTATGCATACAATTAGACTTAAGACTAATGAACCTCTAAAATCAAGGCTTTACCCTGTTCCTGTCCATTTGAGTAATGAATTTGAATCTGAAGTTGATAATTTACTTAAGCTAGGTATCATAGAACCTTCTGATTCCCCTTATTGTAATCCGGTTGTCATGATTAAGAAAACCTGATGAGACTTATAGGTTAGCACTAGATTTCCGTGCATTGAATTCAATAACTGTCTTTGATTGTGAGCCAATGCCACTAATTGATAAAGATTTCTTTAAGTTTACAGATGCCATTTACTTTTCAGAAATAGATATTACCAAAGCTTACTACCAGATTGTTTTGCATCCGAATAGCCGTCAATATACTGCTTTCCAGACCTCTAAAGGATTGATGCAATTCACTAGGATGCCTTTTGGATTATCCACTGCTTGTGCTTCGTATATCAGACTTATGAGAAGAGTTTTTGAGGGTGTCAAGGGAATAAGTATATACTTTGATAACATACTTATTTCTCAAAGGACTGGCCAGAACATCTTCAGATTTTGAATAATAATATTAACTTCACTTGAGATACATGGTTTAACTGCTAAGCCATCGAAATGTCGTTTTGGTTTACCTTCCATAACCTACTTAGGTTTTAAGATTTCTAAGAATTGTATTTATCCAGATCCAGATAAGTGCAGTAAAATCATGGAAATTAATTATCCTAAGTGCAAGAAAGAACTTCAGTCCTTTTTAGGTACTTGCAATTTTTATCAAGATTTATCCCTAATATTTCATCTATTACTTCTGACCTCTCAAATTTACTAAAGAAAAACCAGCCCGATAAATTTGAGTTATCTATTGACCTTAAACGGCAGTTTGACACCCTGAAGCATTATTTTGAATCTGATCTAGTTTTAAGATTACCTGACATAACAAAAACTTTTGTTGTTCGCAGTGACGCCTCCCAGAATTGCATTGGAGCTGTTTTACTGCAGTATTGGAATAACGTTCCCCCATCCAATAACCTATGCTGGAAGAAAATTAAATAAATCCGAACTAAATTATTCAGTTATTGAAAGGAATGTTTAAGTTTGGTTTTTGCCATTAGAAATTTGAATATTACCTTGTCGGTAAACAATTCATTGTTGAATGTGACCACAGACCTTTGTCTTACCTTGAACATTTTAAAGGCAAGAATGGGAGATTGTTACGTTGGTCACTATATTTACAGCAATATAAATATACTGTAGTGTATATTAAGGGAATAGACAATATCTTTGCTGATTTCTTAAGTAGATGCTGGGTGTAATGAGAATCTTTAATAGAATTTGAATATAAATATAATTACTTATATTTGTCTTAGTGCGGGGGTATGTAAAGGAAATTTAGAAATTGTCTTCTAAAATAAAAATTTAGTATATAACTCTAGTCGCTAGAGGGCAGGGTATTATGGAATCCTTGGAATATAAAATAAACTTTAGTATATAACTCTAGTCGCTAGAGGGCAGGGCATTTTAGAATCATTGGAATTTGGTTATTTCTGGATTCCTTGGGTTTTCTTTATTCAAAAAGTTTACTTCGTGTGGTGGTTTTTCTACTTCAACCAGTCTGCTTTTGAGCAATACAACAAACGTAAGAATTGTAAAATCAACCATCAGTGCAGTGAAAAAATTTGTTTTAACATTAATTATAGCTTAAAGTGCCACAGTTGGGTAATTGCTTCTTTTTCGTGTCTTTTCAGCCGTATTGACAGGTGTGGGACCCTAGTCAAGCGAGGTTTTGATTCTCATGTAAATTATTCACGCCAAGTCATGCAGAAAATAATGGACAGTGCCTAGACTGATATTTGGAAAGTGCTCAAAAGGATATTTGAAATAGCATAACGTTCATTGAAGCCCAGCTATGTCGTACATTCTCCTCCTGGATAGGTTATTCCTCTCCTGGTAAATGTTCAGTGTTCTTGATCTTCGGCTTGACCTTCAAGATTAGATGCCATTCACCATTCTCATATCATACTGCAAGAGTGGCTCGATTTTCAAATAATTTGAAGACCCCTGCTTGGAACACCGGCAAACGAATGACTAAGTTGTCATATACACCATTTAATGCCTAAGTTGAGTATAGTATGTATGTAATGATAATTATATATAATTAAGTTTTTTATGTTGGCTTTTTATCCCATTCATTGTTTTCTTCTATGTTTGCCATTTATTGTGATCCCTTCCTCCTGTCGAACCTCAGACTTTCTAGCTTTCTCTCTCCCTACATCTTCCCCTTCCCCTTTTTCCCCTTACAATATATATATATATATATATATATTATATATATATATATATTATATACATATATTATATATATGTGTGTATATGATATATATATATATATATGTGTATATATATATATATATATATATATATATATATATATATATATTATATATATATACACACACACACACACACATAATATATATAGAGAGAGAGAGAGAGAGAAGCGAGAGAGAGAGAGAGAGAGAGAGAGAGAGAGATTCGTTACCATGTCAAAGACATTTGTCGTGATGGACACAGAGAGATTTAGAAATGTTACCCAACACAATCGCTTTTGCAGATAGCAGAAAAGTCGCTTTGGACTAATATCTGGCAGAAAATGATTTCCTCTGGCGACATCAATCTACATTATCCGGCAACACTAATGACTCCCTGATTGTCATTAGGGGAGAAATTTTTCCTCAAGTTATATTAAGAAAGACTGCAAGGAGGCCATAAAATCTGGCTTAAAAACAACATGCAGTTTGAAAACTCCAATCTTCATGTTTGCCTTAGGTTCTTCGTTGGAACTTTAAAAAAATAGATATTCTTGCTGTTGTTTTTCCGTATTTTCTTCGTTTTCTGTATGATCTTAAATAATATAGTCGATTAATAAATCATAAAGGGTATATGTCAGCTTCCAAAAAGAGGTCTACTTATTCCTGATAGTTGATTCAGAAGTCAGTACTTAACAAATTCTTTAACTAAAGTTTAAGGGTAACAGTGTATATAACCTGGCATTTCACGTTTCACGGTCAGTTAATCATAATGTCCATCTCTTGTGAGGAATTCTTCGTCTAAACTCACCCCCGCTCCTCATTCTCTTTCAAACTCAGAAATTGGAATAAATGAAATGAGGAACATCATTATTTTTATCTCTGCTGATTATTTTTCAATCACGCAAAGATAATAAGCACAAGAAAAGCAAAGGTTACGTATTACATGGCGCCAAATATATAACTATCATGACGCTAATTTTCTGAAAGATATACCACTACAAAGAACATATATAAAAGTAATTTCAAGCAGCGAAACACGAAAATGATAGCTATTTAGATCCATTCATCGATAATACATCAACTCGATTTAACAATATTCAGAGTTGCCATTTTCTTAAATATGTATCAGCTGACTGAAACCTATTTTCAAAGTTGTTCTCCAATTTACCAAATACGACCTTTATAATTCTATTCTAAACCACGACATTAGACGAGACTTGATGTCACTATCATAATGCAAATGCTTCAGGGTATTCCGCTTAAAAAAAAATATACGAAGAACATAATCGCCACAAAATTTCTCACGTTAAATTATACGAATAACTAAATGTAATTGTATTGCAAGTAAAAAAAGAAAGGGAAAAATGAAAGGAACTCAAGAAAAAAGAACTAATATAATACGAAGCGCGGCTTTTAGCGTCGAAACCAGCCAAACCTGAAAACTTATTCAATCTCATTTGTTGTTTATTACATTTGTTGGAAAAGTATACACTTGGAACATTGTGTGAACGTCACGAACAAAATCCTATCACTGCTATCACGGAAGAGCGAAAGAGAGAGGGCGCGACTTTCTACTTATCACAGTGAAAGAAAGGGTGAAAGTTTCCTTATTCTGAGCAAGACTTTTTCGCAATGCTAAAAATCTCGGAATCGCAAATGGCAAAACTTAAAATTGTGGTGTCAGTGAGAGCAGCCAAGATGCTACGTTATCATTAAAATGGCCGAACTATCGCCTCCTTGATTCCTCGTTGTTTCTGAACTATTCTGAAAGTGCAATGCATCTCTCAGCCATAAGAAAGGTATTCATCTCGAAATTTCACGTTCCCTCGTTATCACTGTCACGCACAAAACATGGTTTATTCGGACGATAAAAGTCGGAGAAGAGGATACATGATTTCCATATTCACGGAAAACTAAGAAAAGAAGCATCACGAAACTGCTATGCTTTTTCAGCCGCGAAAGATTCAGGGATGAGTGAGCAAGGGCCTTAGAACGGTGGTGGGTGGCTTCAGACAATTCCTACTCAACGTACACCGGAGAATCAGTTTGGTATGAGTTTATCTTTCCTCTGCTTTTATAACTTATTTGAAAGTGGTGAAAGAACTTGTACACTTTACAATAGGAAGTAATCTCTACAACAAACTATAATTGGGTAAAGAATAGATTCTTACTCTTACGAGAAACATTTGTCTCGTATCGAGAAAGCCTAAGGTCTTTATCTTCCTTTCTTTAAAAGAAAAAGTGAATCAGAATTGAGGGAATTATTACAACTTCCAAGAAAAATATACTCACCACCCCTTACAGAAGAAAAAAAAAAGCGTAACCTGTGATACCTCATTTATTGAACGTTAACGAACAGCCTTATCACTGTTTTCTAATGGTGAACAGCTCACATTGTATTACAAAAACAATACCAACAATTTCATTGGAAGAACCGCTTTGAATTGGTAAGGTAATTCTGACCAATTGTATTCTATTTAACAAATATTATCTCTAGCTTCTCTAACCGAGCAAGTAAAAAAATATATCTATAAAAAAAGGGCGGAATCTCTGCAAGTAATCCAACTCGGGTATTACATGATCATAAAATTTTATCCTTCTGCTTTATAATGCAACTGGGATACACTGAAATTTCTTCACTTATGTGCAAAAAAGTTCGACCGAAGGGAAACTGAAAAACAATTCAACAATTCACTAGCTTTCTGTGGCCCACAAGACGATTTAAAATAAAAAAAGCTATTTGTAGAGGATGCTGTGGTGACAAAGGAGTTACTTGGGAAATTATTTTCGCTATACAACGGTCCTCTTTGGCGTCAAAATTCAATTTTTCTATCTAGGAAATTATCATAAAAGCAGTAACTCATGACAGGAAAAAGAATACGAACATTAACAATGCTAACACAAAGTGGTGTATGAGAAGAAAAATAGTTTTTTTAATTTCTGTCTACTTTATTTTCTTACAAGAGTCGAGAATAATAAAATCGTGTTCCCTTATAATAATCACGTTCCCTACGAATTCATAATAGCTCACAGATGATGTAAAACTATATCATAGACGTTTTCTCCAAATTCTTAACCAAAATGGATTTTAGCAAAGAAGTGGAAAACATATCTTCTGGCTGGACGCCGATATTAAATAGAATATAATATAGAAATTAGGCCAAAGGTCAAGCGCTGGGACCTAAGAGGTCATTCAGTGCTGAAGGGGCTATTGATAGCAAAGAGGTTTCAAAGATGTAACAGGAAAAAACATTATTGGAAGTTGGGAAAAAAGATGTAAAGAGAATATGAAATGATGTGCAGTAAGAGGAATGAAAGGGGCTGCAGCTAAGGGGCAAAGGGACGCTGCAAAGAGCCTAAATACCCGTCCACACGGTCGAGCTTTGCCCGACGAACTTTGCTCGATGTGACGTCAGAGGCGGGAAAAGTCAGAAACTCATCCGCTGTTTCTCCGCTTCTGACTTCACATCGATCAGGGTTCGTTGAGCAACGCTCGACCGTGTGGACGGGCCTTCACATATTGCTTACAGTACAACGCATGAGGTGCACTAACGGCACTATCCCCCTACGGGGACTTTCAAATAAGTAAACTCCGAGCTCATATTTGAACAGGATTTACTATATGACAAACTCTCCCAGCAGCTTAACCCTTGTGGTAACTCGAGGAAGAAAGCCAAGCTTCCTACTAGGTTAATTCTAAAAAGGAGATCCTAACTCGCGTCTGAGCGAGGCTTTGCTTAATGACAAACTCCTAGCTGACATGAATTATTCCCCTCAAAATAAATGGATAAAATAAACAAAATCTCAGATTTTCATTATTTACCAATTAAAATATGTGGCAAAACTTCTGTTTATGGTCTGTATAAACATGGCTCTCTCTAGCCATATCTTTTATTTCTGGTTCTTCGTATCCTCTTCCGCCACTCATAATGTTCCTTAAGGCATAGGAATGATAATATAGAAATAATAAAATGAATAAAATGACCCACTCACGAAAACCATAACCTACCATTGTCTCGGGAAATGACACCTTAACTGTTTTAATGACCGAACCATTTGACACTTGAGCTATCACAACTTGAAGTTAATTACCAATCCAGGAACTTGAGTCACTTATACCCCTACCGCATTCCCAGACAATAGAGCCAGTAGTGTCCTAAACGGCAAATCCCTAATGTTCCATATGTTTGCTCACTTCTCCAAAGAGAAGAGAATCAAAGTGTGGTAAAGTGTATTTATTGTGTAAAATAACGCAAGAGAAAATTTGGCATAATCCAGCCATATTTATAAAGGCTTCAAGAAAAACAGCATGATGATATTTACAACTGAATGGTCTAATCTCAGTTAACAAAGATGTAAAGCTCTGTACTGATAAACAGCGCGGTGAAACCATCTATGCTTGATACAGTTTCTCTTTGTATCAGACTTATATGTCAAGCTAAATCAAACAGAGAAAAAGATTTGATGTAGAAATAAACCTTTGTCCCACTGGATATATTTCTGGAATTAATGGTATCACAAAGTCAGTGTCTCTGAAAGCAATGTGGTTTTTAAGTCACCAAAGGAAGAAACAATCTAAACAAAAATAAACACTGTATTACAAGGAGGTAGGCTAAAGTAATAATGTGTAATAAAAAAGGTGGAACAGATGAAAAAGTACAGGTATTTCATTAAATCAGAAATACTATTTAAATAACATATTAACAATAGTAAAATAATTGGTCTCCAGTGAAGACAGAGGACGAGATCTAGCATACATGAAATACACCACAAAATATGTAAATCAGAACTGAACCTAAATAACTTGATATAGTACGCAAATTATATAATAAATTATATTAAATATAATAAAGGAAAGAGGAAAGCCCCAAGTTCCAAAAGATGTAAAACTCTAATAGGAGCAGTAACAGAATATAATCATATAAAAATGACATAATCATATCAAGGTAGGTAAATCTTGCCACGAGATAAAATGACTGGGATAGACTATTTTTTAAAAGACTTGATCTAATCTTGGAATGCATTGTCGTTAAAGCGAAAGGAAACAAAATCGTGAAAGGAAAAAGTACTCCTAGATTAAAATGATAAACCAACGAAAGTAAGAGAAATATAATTAAATGCAAATTTGCTCAAACTTGGGAAATCTTTAATTCGCATATGCAACATGAAGTCTTTTAAAGAACATCCTCAATGTAAAATAGACAAGTTGTTGAAGCTTAAAAACAAGGTTGTCAAATATGGTGATCTTTCATGAGGGGTTGTGGGTAAACCCCTACGGTTTTCCAGAAGATATGTTGATGATACCTTTATGCTCTTCAGAAGCCGGAGCGACGCAGACATCTTTTTAGAATATGTTAAGGGTATACGTCAAAATGTAAAGTTTACCAATGAATACGAAAATAATAACATGGTATCCTTTTTGAACGTTTTAGCTTTTAGGAATAATGATCGTTTAAATACCACAATTTAAAAAGGAAAGAAAAAAATTATGGGTCTGGGACCTAAATTTTACAGTCATTGCTCTCTTAATTTTAAGTTAGATTGATTATCAACCCTATTACATAGGGCTCTTAGTTTGATTTGAAAATGGATCTCTTTCCATGAGGAATTATGTTTCTTCAAAGGTATTTTATTGACAACTACTTCCCATTCAAGCTTTTTTTTTATGAACGTTAAAATATTTTAACAAAATTCGCTGCGCCTATTGTTCCAAAACTGCCCTTTCTTTGAGAGCCTTCCATGCGCACACACACACACAACACACATATATATATATATATAGATATTATATATATTTACATATATATCTATATACATATATATTATATATAATCTATATATATATATATATATAATAATTAACTGGAGCCACAGGAAAAGCTTGTAAAGTGACGACATAGTGCCAAGTAAATTAATGTAATTAATAAGTCCATATGAAAACTACATTTGCTATCTACCAATTTTCGATGAAGAAAAGTTTCTCAGCGTGTACATGGAAGAAACCAAATTATTATATTAGATAAATGTACGTTAAACCATCCTCCAGATATTTAATGCAATATGTATTATGGCTCCTTTATAGACGTATTTTCTTTGTTGAAACGAAGTCAACGATCAGACTGACACTAAAGTGAACATGGAGAAAAAAAAAACACACACACACACAACACAACGGTATCACTCAAGTTCCAATTGAAATGTGAACGAAGCTACTTGCATATGACAAAACTTCTTCAAAATAAGTACCGAAAGACTTTACTGAAATGGCAGTAAAAAAAAATAACCTCCTGGGCGGAAGAAATGATGAGTTGCAATCCACGAAAAAATTGCACAAATTAATTTCGTATAACCAGAGCAATCTCCAAGAAAGATGATAATATCATTACTGTACTCCTGAGGGAAAGGATTACCTGAAATGAGACACTGACATTGCCTTTTTATCCTACACCCTCCACCTCCCACCATAGCCCTAAATACAGATTAGACGAGTAGGCAAGTTGAGAGATGAAACGCGCAGTCATGATGGAAAGCCAAAAGAAATTATATAAACTCACCCCCACACCCACCAAAACAAATAAATCATATTAAAACATAAATAAAATAAAAAAAAATGGAACTATTACTCGCAGATAATAATCTGAACTGCATGAGGGAAAAGAAGGAAAGCCAAACAAAGAAACGGATTGGTCATACAGTTGGCTGTTCCTTCCAACAGGATCTCACGGGATTCGTCCAGAATCCCTTCTCATTCAGAGCCAGAGCCCCTGCAAGCCCTCCTACTCCTCCTCTAGGTCAACCATTTCCTCGTACTCCTTACCCCTGACGCTAGCACATTACATCACTCTAAATGTGTGCAACCACTGTGTGAATACTTTTTAATACACATATACACACTATATATACATATATATATATATATACATATATATATATATATATATATATATATATATATATATATCGAGCTACAATGTCCTTTAATATCTAATTCGCTCTACCTCGGAATTAATATATTTTCATATATGCTTAACCGAAGGGGAATTTTTTTTCGATAATAGATTTACCTGTACTTGGGCGCGAACGCAGGTACATTATAAATCCAGGAGCGTCAGTGGAAGCTATAACCACTCAACCACCGCGAGTGGTTGAGTGGTTATAGCTTCCACTGACGCTCCTGGATTTATAATGTACCTGCGTTCGCGCCCAAGTACAGGTAAATCTATTATCGAGAAAAAATTCCCCTTCGGTTAAGCATATATGAAAATATATTAATTCCGAGGTAGAGCGAATTAGATATTAAAGGACATTGTAGCTCGATATATGTATATGAATCACGGTAATGTGATATGACTTATATATATATATATATATATATATATATATATATATATATATATATATATATATATATGAAATGATGAAAATTATTCATATATATATATATATATATATATATATATATATATATATATATATATATGAAATGATGAATATGATTGGTTATATTTGAATTGTCTTTTTATTTTTTTTTTGTTAAACGATAAGAGGATATGATGAGCAATGACATCCCTAAAATGTAGAAATCATCAATTTGACTCTCCGTGGAAACAGTGGTCCTAAAGGAACAAGACAGCATCAGCTTCAAAATACCCACGCAACCTCATTGGGTGGCGCGATGTCGAAGGTCGCTGCCTAAGCAGAAGAGACCACATCCTGTGTCCGTGTGTGAGTGGAAGCAGATATGCTTTCTGAATCTGGTTTTGTGCAGATTTTTTGGCGTGATTACGATCTGTAAATGACCTCATGAACTTGTGACAAAACTATGACGACATTTATCTGGGAGTGTCTTGTGAGTGAATTCGTGCTTGTGTACATGCGAGCTATTCCCCTACATAATGGGAGAGTAGAATTCCTAAGATGGAGAACTATATGAAGTCGGCAAAGGGCCAAGATAGCTTCTTTGATTGTATTTTTAATTAAGTGTGATTAGTGTTGAATGGGTAAGCATACTTATTTTTTAAGCCAAAGTGTGGCTCATTTTTGTATTTTGAATATTTGTTTCAAAGATGTCCTGTTCCATTTGACCTTTAATTTATGTCATTTTGATATATTTTCTTTTGCTTATGTAGATGTATTTTGTCATCTTCTCCAGGTGGATCTGGCCATTTAGAAATGGGAACTTGAATGCCCTGTGGTTTTAGTGTACTATGACTGTTCTATGACTTTTTCTAGTGTTGGTTATTATACAGAAAGGGGTGGACGGGTTTATTTCGATCCCCAGGGTTATTTGAGTTATTTGGATCTTTGAACTTAACCTTTCAGTTAATCATTTTGTTAAAGAACCTGATTTATTTAGTTAATGCTTTGCTCTTAAATAAATGTATTTTTGTAGAACTCTTTCAATTAGAAGACTTTCTTGCTTATGCCCCCCCCACCCCCAGCCTAATCTTGCCACCCACATGGTGGACAAGGCTCCTACGTCCCTTCTGGAGTGCTGTAAATGGGCAAATACCTATGACACCCACCATCCATTGCAGAGTTCCTTAAAAATGAAAATACGCCCTGCTCTCCCCCTCACTCCTGCTGCCACCTCTCAGCCTACCCAGCGCCCCAATAATCTTCCTCAGAAACCTGTGTGTGGGCATTGCAACAAACCAGGTCACACCAGGGAGCAGTGCCTCTCAAAAGTAAACCCTCCTCAGCAAGCTGCTGCCACTCCTCCAAATGGACTACCCAGTCATTACAATAGCAAAACCAACGGCCATTGGAACAGAAACAACAAGCCCAGGCCTGATTTTAGCACGAGTTTCTGTGACACATGCAGAGTGCATGGGCAGACTGCTGCCTGGGCGGGATGCACCAAAAAAGCTCCTGTTTCTGCCAATGCTATGGCCGTGACGAATCCATCCACTCTAGGCCCCCCTGCTCAGGGCCCCATATTTGTCGCACCTGCCCACCAGGTCCGAGCTTTCGACGACACTGGTGCGCAAGTCTCCATTATCCAAGAGAATAAAATTCCTTACGGAGCTATGGTTGATAGGCACCAGTTCATAACAATAGAGAGCCTCAACCATGTCAAGATGTTCCTACCTTCGTCCGGTTGAGAGTCACATGACCTCACCATTCGAAGATATGTACCATGGCAGTAGCAACCTATATACCAGGAGGTTATGATGTCCTGCTAGTACAAGATTTTAAGTCTCCTCCTAACTTTATACAGTATCAGGGCCCCCGCCCTCACATAGCTCCAGACCTGTTCCACGGCCCTCCAAGGACTACCTCTGCACAGCCAGTGCTACTTGAAGGTGCCAGGCAGTGCCAGGCTCCATCTCTCATGGATGTTGAGCCACGTTCGAGTCCTTCCACTAAGTCAGGAACGGCCTTAGTGCCAGTGCCAAGGCCAGACTCGAGTCTTCCTCCTGGAGCTCTAAGTCCCAATTGCTCTCCCTCTGTTGGCTTGGACCCACTACCCATGCTGGTAGTCAAGGAAGAGCCAATTCCAATAGGAATCCTCCAGGACACCCATGACCATAGTGGACACTCCCCCAATGGTGCGGCCTTGCAGGCCGCCCCAGAGTCGGTCCTCCCCACGGGTAAGCCCATCCTGAATACCATTACCTCATCCAATCCCCCTCTGTCAGCAGCTAACTAGTCCCGGAGTAATGACTCCGCCGAATCCCATTTGGCTGAAGAAGTCCAGGAACCAAGCCACGCAGCATTAGGCACGGGGACGAGTGCCAAGGCCCCAGTTGTCGCAGCAGCTGGAGCAGATGCCCCTTCGGAATCTTCAAAGGGCTTGGATCATCCAAGGCCCCCCATGGCATCGTCAAACCGACCTCGGAGAGGTCGGAGGAAGAAGGGAAAAGGGCGCCGAGGCTTTCCAAAACCTTACGAGAGCCAATAACCTCTCTGCACTAGTGCCTGGCACAGTGCCACCCTCTTATAGAGAATTCTGACCCTCTCCATCCAGAGGAGAGTGCCAGATTCTGCTACTTCTACTTCCTTCTGCCCCTTTGGTAACTTTCTTTTCTCCTTTTTGTACTATCTGTATCTTATCTTCCTTGGTTTCCTTTCCTCTTATTTACAGCCTTGAGACATTTATTGTATATTGTATGCTCTGCTTAGGCAAAGCCAAACTGCCAGCTACTCTGGCCTTGTATAAATTCGAATTTCTTTAGGAACTACTATCGTAAAAGTGCCACAATTGGCACCATGCCCTATTCTACTATAGCTTAGAGATAATTTCGAAGCCTGGCTCGTTTATACATTGGTTGATTAGCTTTTTGATTTAGTGTTATTCCCTAGTCTTTATATTTTGTGAGAGTGCCATTTTCTTTGGTGAAATTTACTTTTGTGTGTGTGTTACCTTATTTAATCTCTACGAAGCATTACTCCATTAATTTTCAACTTGTTAGTACGCTTTAATGCTTTTAGGAGTCATCTCGTTACGTGACAAAGTTACTTAACGAAACAGTAGGGCCATTAACACACCTGAACGCATCATATCGCTCCATCAGGGTAAACAGATAGATAGTATGTTGCCTTGAACAATTGTGATAGTAGTATTATATAGGATGTAATTTACCTGTAGGTTAAGTCCATATATATATAACCAATTATTTGCTATCCAATGTTATTCTCAGTGTGACGTTTAATTTTCAGAGTATTCTTTATTGGAATATAGCAAGTTAATCTTTAGTGAAGTCACACTTCATTTTACTTAATTCTCTGCCTGTTGAGTAAGACTTCATGAATAATATCATCAGCAGAGTTTGAATGTTGCTTATATTATGAGTCTACTCAAGGGAGAATGGAAGGCTCAGTAATCTATATTGCAATTGGTCCTTGGTTCTATCTTGTCTTGTCAATTCCAACCCATCCAGGGTTGAAATGTCCTCTAGAATGGGGAGGTGTTCAAGATTTTAAGCCAGAACCAAGAAAAATAGAGTCTTTTACCCAAGTTTAATGCAGCTATGGCTATATACAAGTTGCCCCTTCCACTTTAAAAGAATCCATTCTCTCTGTTCTCTTGAAAAAACTATCTCTTCTCCCATTGGTTGTTGGAATTACCCCCTGCAAAGCCAACACTTCATAAGGCCTGGAAGACAGCGGCTCATCCTCATAAGAACAACAGACCTCGGAGAGGCAAAATCTCCTGCACCCGACCAGACACCGCCTTCTCCCCTCTTTTCCTGCTTTCCCATGAGCTCAGGGAAGTCCCAAGTATATTTTTAAAGTCCACAGTGCTGGGAAACATCAAGGAGAAGACGACCAGCCCTCATTAATAAGACAAATGCTGTGCCTAGCTGTGGTAGAAATTGGAAATCCTTGAAGCTTACAATCTTGATCTGTTGCGCAAATTTCTAAACGCCGTGACTGAATTGCTCCAACCACGTGTTCGGGTGGATCGAAAAGCGGTCTCCCTCCCTTGTGCTCCTGGACATCTGTAAATTCAAGTAAATATAGTGCTTTTAAAACTAGAGTCCAGCTTTTATGTAAATTCCTCCCTCCTCAGTAATATCGGCCTTATGCCTGAGTAGTTTAGTTTTTTTTTTTTTTTTTCTTGTTCTGACCCCTCGTCCTCCAGTCAAGGCCAAATATTTCAGTGTTAATTGTATTTCCTGGGAGTGATCGAGGTGAAAATTAGAATAATATATTTAATAATATATATATATATATATATATATATATAATATATATAATATACATCTATATATATATATATATATACATATCATTATACATATATATTCACAAATATATACATATATATATTTATAAATACTATGCAGTATAACTTAGCTGTCGTTAATGTCTAGTGATGATTTAAGTTGTTACATTTTAAGGTTAAATATTCAAGAATTGTATTCATTCATAATTAGCTTTTTGTCTCCTCACCGGTGGTTATCTCGGTGTTTTTGTTGGATAAGACTGTCTTGTATTTTTCAAGCTGTGTTGGTTACGTGGAATGAGGTCTACTTATGTGGGAGTTTGCCTCAGTGTATTTCTGAACCCCCAAACCTGAAGGGTGCTCCTGTTGCTACTGGAAGTATTCCTGACCAGAGCTGAAAGTTGCTGTTGGACGCTGGATTGTTTCCATTGACTTATCTTGCCCGGAAAATCCAGAATATTCCTCAATTTGTGTACTGCACCCTTGGTTCAGTAAAAGCCAAGGGGACCTCTCTGTCCCAAGGTAATAAAATTTATGCCTGAAATTAATTATTGTGATCACGGCCATTATTTCACTGTTGACATCTTGAGTGGACATCGTGGAATCCTGCCAACCACCATAGTTTGTTTGGGATCAATTTTCCCTGCCACTCAGAGATGCTTTCCAGACGTGGAGAACAGTTAAGTCAATTTTCATTTCAAGAGTCTTCGAATTATAGGGTTTAGAGTGTATTTGTCAAGTTATCCTTACTTTTTGTTTACCTCCTCCTTTCTGGATCCCCTCCCCTTTTTGGTAGGTGTGTGTTGAGGACTTATCTTTAATTGTGTAATCATTTTCTTTTATATTTATTTAAATGTGACATTTTTCATTAATTATTGGAAATCTGAGGTTCAGGTGTTATTTCGACTGACAATTATGTATTATTAAAATTTAGGACCTGTCTTAGTATTTTCTTTGTCCTCCTGAATTAATTTTGCACCTGATATTGAAGTTTGATACTATTCCACCCATTGTTGACTTAGTATTAGGCATTGTGAATACCATTTGATAAATTAAATTTGTATATAGGGTGGTGGTGAAGCCAGCCATCATATATACGTTATATATATATATATATATATATATATATATATATATATATATATATATATATATATATTTATATCCGTATATAGAAAAACATATGGATACATAAAAAGATGAATAGATGATAGCATTTTACGTATATCTGTTAATAACTAGACTTTGAAATTGTGAATACACTTTTTAGGTGTTTTTTCAATACCAGTGATAACTTAATGAACATCTCCCCTAGCATTAACTAATCAAGTAAGGTTGAACTCACTTATAATATCACTGGGTACATTTTTGTTACGAATAGTGTTATAAAGCTAGAAAAAAAATAGACCATGCCTGAATATATAGATACAAGAAAATTTTATCAGGAAATGTTTCTCAGAGAGAGAGAGAGTAGAGAGAAGAGAGATAGAGAGAGAGAGAGAGAGAGGAAGAGGGAGAAAGAGAGAGAGAGCGCCTTTCGACACTATCATTTGGAGTCCAAAATCCTTTTATCAATATACATTCCCAGTTCCAATAAGTTAGAGTATACGAATATTCATCTCTCGAGGAGAAACACCATTAAGTGAAAATTGAATAGAGAAGGTGGATTTTATCGTCACCAATATACAAGTTCGTAGTGAGCTCAGGATACTCTTTTCACAGAGAGGCGGATTTTTGTATGGAATATGTTCCAATATTACTCTCCATCTTCTCCCCGAGGAGAAGGAGAAATAGAAAAAGGAAAAAAAGAAGGAAAAAAAGGAAGGTGAGACCAGAGTTTGATCACTCTAAAAGATGCTGGGTCTTTGGAAGAATTACGTGAAAATAATGATGGTGCACACACTCATGCACATACGCAAAAGCATGCAATCGCACATACACATAAAACCACAAACAAACTATATAGTATTATATATATATATATATATATATATGTGTGTGTGTGTGTGTGTGTGTGTGTGTGTGTGTGTGCGTGTGTGTGTATATGTGAAAAGTCGAGCTACCAAAATTTACTTTATTCTATGAAACAAGCAAGGCTCTATCTATCAAGGAAAATTGGATTAAATAAATCAATAAAAAAAACAAAATTAAACGCAGATAAAACTTATACAGAGAACAGGATTGTCCTCCAGCAACGCATGGAAACAAAACCAATTCCAAATTCTATAAAATCATATTAATTCAAAACTCATATAGAAAAGGAAACTCCTCCATTCGAACACTGACATGTCCATTATATAAATAATTAAACTTCTTCATGTCGTCCGTTCTAAGTTCCTGTCAGAGGGAAGAAATGGTCCTCATTAAAATTTAACAATAATTGAGACATAAAATAGAAAGAAAAATGCATACTAAAATCCTCCTAGAAAAGACGTTCACTGCAATTGTGCTTCTCATAGAGACTGCTAAATAGTAACACTGGACACTGTAAAAAAATGAAAAGGAATCAGTAAGAAGTCCTACTTACTTTCTATGGTCATCCCTCACACTCCTGCGGTCTCACCACACAACTCCAAATGGAAAAAAATTCTAAAAAGGTAGTGAAAACAAAAATTCTACAGTACCGCAAGCTCCCTTTACTTGTAAGCAACTCCCTTTCAGTGTGACGTCACTGACACGTAACGAATTCTATGAGAAGAGAGATTCCATCACGTCACACATCCTTTGACAATCTCTAAGCGAACTGAACATGCGACTTATAGGCTTCCAGCAGCGTTGGTTTCACACTTCCGATCATACTCAAACGTCATGTTACGAGCGGGGTTGAACCACCACCAATGAGTGTTGACTATTATAATTTCGAAGAACTTAACCTATAAATTATTCAGCACATCCACTTTCGATCTCCCGAACTCAGATTCTGAAAACCAAGGTCCTCTCTTTTCACAGAACAGAAACTAGTAAGAGAATTTCATGCATCTGTTTCAATGCTGCAGTACAGATATCTATCCCACATATAATTAATATATAAAAATAGTATATAAGTTTGAAATATAAATGCTTTTTATTCTTTTTTTTTATAATCTACATGATCATTTTATCCAGCCCTTCCACACATTATAAAATCCGCAGATTAGCTTTACATTAGGAGCAAGTCCATCTTCCTGCATTGTTTAGTAATGAATGGAAAGCGATAATTCGACAGAGGTGCACCTCTGTCAATTTTCAACATAGCATGACCTTCGGCCGAAAGAACACCTACTATGAGATTCAGGGCCTCTGTAACACGGTTTTTTCGCAATAACTTTTTATCTATACATTTCATAAATATAACGCTTATTCAGAATACATATTATATCAACACATAAATTTTGAGTGTATTCTGCACTACGTAGGTTGAATAAATTTGGTACTTATAATGTAAAAGTGACCTTTTTTGAAGACGGGCCAACTTACTCAGAGAAAAGGTTTCGAACGCACTCGTTACGTAACTTATGACAGCATTTCTTCCCTCTTTCTCGATGGATGATTGGCTGTACGTAACGAAGGCTAAACCTCTGGCAACAATGACATACAAATTTAAATACAAGCAAAGCAGTACACCTTTATGAACTCTGGAACCTCTACACTGATAATTGTCATAATGAACAAACCAACAAAATATGTTAATAAATACAAAAACACT
This sequence comes from Macrobrachium nipponense, assembly GCF_015104395.2. Taxonomy (NCBI): domain Eukaryota; kingdom Metazoa; phylum Arthropoda; class Malacostraca; order Decapoda; family Palaemonidae; genus Macrobrachium; species Macrobrachium nipponense. The sequence goes on along the minus strand of NC_061110.1, from coordinate 48,425,898 downwards.
TCGATTATTAGTCTAACTCCCAAAATAAGTTTCCAAAGAAATTACAGTCTACTTTATAGGTCACAATCAGATTGACAAGATGTAGGGAATAGTTGGTAATTACCAAAAACATAGTAGACAAGCTTGATTTGATAACTGCTATATCCAATGTCAAGCAATTTTTATTTATTGGCTATCTACCTATTTACTGAAAAAAATAGCCGGTACCGTATATTGGCTTTAAACCTTCACCAATAATTATCGTCAGAATGGTGACTTCATGAGGCTCCACCCACTTTCGCCTCGTTATAATTCCGGATAACACTGAAGGCTACCATGGGCATTGTTGGATTAGAACATTTAACTTCTGGCTATAAAAACTAATTTCTCGAGTAGTTGTAAGAAGTGCTAAATGATCCTCAAGGATCCCAGCAGTTGGTTTAAACGTTTAATTCATGTATATTACTGCTATACTGTTGCGGCACTACTGCTACAGTAGTATTACTACGCTAGCACCCACATCTATGTATCGTTCCGCCATTCATAAAGTCTTTGGGTTTCAGAGCCGATGGCATTTCTGTCTGGTGGATGGGCGGGGCAAAATTTAGTCAGAAGGTGTTTGTTTACCTTGCTTACGTAATGAATGTTTTTCGACTCCTGGCTCGTAATCATTGGCCATGGCGTCGGCTAGTTCATTTTTACTCTATAAAAATCAAAACTATCGGGTTTAGGTTATTGACAATGCTGACAAAATTTGTGTGTGGTTGTAAAATATACATATGTCAACTTTCAGCTACATCCGATGCTTTGACAAGGAGCAAAGTCCAAAAAACCGTGTTACAGAGACCCTGAATCTCATAGTAGGTTAGTGGTGTTGCTCAAAATTGTGGTAAAATTCTTATTTTGTGTGAATAAAGCTACATTATTGGTATAATAGCTTCCCGTCATTCGTGTACATTTTCTTTTATTACATTGAGATTTCCTTTTACTGCAATAAATTCAGTTTCTCCACAGGGAAGAACTTTGGTAAGACATGAGGGCACTAGCATTTAAGACCTCGAGCCAACCCTATAAAGAAATGGGCGGCCACTTTAAAAATACTGCTGCATAGAGGTTCCTGTTACAAAAAAGCAAACGAGGCTTTATCTAATACATATAAAATGTCATTTGATAATTAACATTTAACAGTGCCTTGAAATAATCACTGTACGTTGAGCACAACCCTCACCTCCTCTTACATCAAATATTAACATCTCTTAACATCAACGCTGACATCACTAAATCATGATAATAACATCCACTCACTTAAATACATGGTTCAACAGCATAATAAAAGTTATAATAAGTATAATAACTATCTCTATTATTGAACTTGCCGTGACGAGAGAGAGAGAGAGAGAGAGAGAGAGAGAGAGAGAGAGAGAGAGAGACTTGGCAAAAGTTAGGCGAACATTCTCATTCTTCAATAATTATTCTTTCCGAGAGCAGCTCTTGCGTGCGTGTAGGCTGTCAGCCTGTCATAGTTGTGAATAGGGGAGGGGAAAAAGATCCACATTCTGGAATATTCTAAGGAGATACCTTCGGGAAAAATACAATTCTCTTTTTAGCATGAAATGGTCAGATTCAGACAGAAGGTATGGCTATTTTGTTAGTTACAAATATTTTGTGGGTACGACAACAAGGGAGCTAGCGTTCCTATTATGCAAAAAAGAAAAATAAACAAATAAATATATAAATTCTTAGAGAGTTACTAATGGTTTGGTAGGTAGCTCCACTAAATGGACGTGCGGAATTAAATCTTTTGAATACCGGAAAAGCTACCTTCTTCCGTTCTTGCGAGGCTTACTGTCACAAAATTTTCCTTGCGACTGAGATGTTTTTCAATGTCCTTGGGTGTTATGGGTCTGGAGAGGCCGGCCTGAAGGGCGAAAGCAACGAACTACTTGCGAAGGTCACGCGAGAGCAGTTATTGGGTTTTTAAACTTTATTGCAAAAACAAATTCTTAAATAAATTTAACAGCATTGGCACAAGCGTGCAGTCATCAAATTAAAAGGCCAAATGGCGCAAACACACGACCCACAAATGAATAGTATTGTATACTTGTGGACTGTGCAGTCCCAAAACCCCACACACAAAAACTAAGTACAAAACTCAGGTAAAAGTTATAAAATTGCAACAATCAGTCGTGCAATGACAATGAATATACATAAAACGAACTCCTCTATTATTACTATATAGTCAGACCAAGATTTACACCCACGAACCCATGCATGGTAAAACTATTAAACGATTGTATACTTGGAAACTTCACAGTCCCATTACGACAGACAATGATGTCATGCACCTTACCCTACTGAACGCCACCCGGGAAAGACCCCTTCGGCCTCTCTGCATGCCCAGTTTACAGCTCGGTTTGCTTGATAAACTCTCTACATTGGATATTCTAACAATTGAAAATCTTTATTCATCAAACAACGATTCCTTTAAATACTAAACAAACGAATCATGCGACAACTTTGACTGATTGAACACTAAACGAATATTTACGCAGTTAAATTAGAACCGCAGTCTCTCGCTGCCCTACCCTTCCTTCGATTACCAATCCTGAATGTGGTGAAGCATTTGTCTCGAAATAAAGGAGGATTCAAATTCTTATTCGCGACACTTACCACTTACAGTCTCATTTAAATGAAATAAAATACTGTAAATAGATCTTTACAATATACAATTGACAGAATAGAGTACTGTTACATATACTACTTCGAGGGAATGAATATTTCAACTAGCACTCTCAATGACAAAGTTCAACATCCAAGCCACCGACGGTGTCGGCACTTTAGGTACAGTCTAAACCGAGTAGTTTTATTTTATTTATTTATTTATTTATTTATTTTTTTTTTTTTTTTGCAGGGGGGGGGGGGGGGGGGGGTGTTAAGTCGAGTGGTATCGTTACTCTACGGGTGATAATGGCTAAGGTTACATTAATTGAGAGATAACCCTTCATATAAAGTAGGTATTAACACTGGAAAATAAGATGTATGCCCAAAAATATTGTTGAAGCAACTGCTAGGAAAGAGTGGAAAGTAAGAGGGAACGAAGAGAATATCAATGGGGATATGGAACAAGGAATGAAAGGGGTTACAACTAAGGCCGAAGAGAGACAGCAAGGAACCCTCAGGAATGTCTACAGTGCACAGTGTGAAGTGCACTGAAGGCACTAAAATCTACGGGGTTCAAATTAAGTTGGAATAGTTCCAAATTGATATAAGTTTCCTGAAGAATCATATTTTAGAAAACCTCTAAAACATAGTTAGCTACGAATAAAAAAAATTTCCACTTTAAATTTTCTAACACCAAATAAGGGTTCTTTTTAATCATTTCTTCCAGTGTCTTCAATTGGTTAAAGTTAAACGAGCATCTACAGTAGTATGGTCCTAGTTAATGGTTGGTTGACTGATTACTGTTATTAGGTTACATCACTTAAAACGATGGACATGACACAGAGTCGACGAAAAGACGCCATCGTTACATATGGCAAACATATCCTAAAATGATTAATAACGTCAACAAAAATCAGTTTCTACAGTCCAAATAACGATCCAGTCAACAATACCACAACTTACTTTTTTCGTTGCTTCACTTACTTTTACTATTTCTTCTATGTGAAACATCACACAAAAATTAATAAGTTGATCAGAGGTCAACTGTCAGTTAATTGACAGCTTTGTCTGTCAAAAAATTGTATTTAACATACATCATTTACTAATGCCGTTCATGCAAACAAGGATCTTTCTGTTTTCTCTTCTTCACTGATGAGATCGCAAATTATGCAGCGAATCTTGATATACTGACAGAAATAATAGAGAAGGAGACGAAGACTTCTATTGGCTACTGAAAGATAAGTCTTAAATTTATTGATTTAATTTATCAATCGTTAGCTGTTATCACGTCGCAACACAGGCCACTACCACCTAACAAAATGCTTAAACGAATAACAGCATATTATATTTATTCATAAACAAACAGAAAATATTATATTACTGGCAACAAACCCGTAATGCCAGGCTTTATTATAAATTAAAAAACGTCCAGCATACGGCTAAAAAACGACCCAGCCCTATCCATACACGACGCCCTAAGGATGACAAACGTGGCCTACCAGTTCCGATGCCATGTCCGAGGAAGGCCACCCACGTGTATTAGGATAACCACGACCAGCCTCGCCAAGAGAAATGAGTGTTTTGCACAAGGTTCCATAAGAAGGCTCTATAAAGAACAACAGGACGTCAGGATTTGATATCTAATAGCCATCGCCGCCTCCGCATTCTCGAAACCTCAATATTTTGGGACACAAGGCCTCTCTAAACTTCGCGCAGGAGCAGCCATCCCTTCTGCTACAAATATTAGCAGACTTCCTACAAAAACACCAACGTTCAGGACCTATGCCTCGAACAAGACGCCCTGAGAGAAACTTCTTATAGGCCCGGCGGTCAACCTAGCCACCCTCCCATCAGGCGGTCATCAAAATTGCTCCAGCAAATCAACAATGAGCACCCCAGAAGCAATCCATTTGTTGACAACCACTTCACCTTCTTGACCAAATCAGCTTCAGAATCCGTCAATGTTGGGTAGCCAGTTTAGAGATGATTCCAACCTTAGGCCGCCTTTCGGACTAGTGCTTACCGGGTTTAATCTACACGAACCAATACGCTCCAAAATTCAGTACTTGCATTTCGTGGAGATCATGCTGTGCTGAAAGGCAGCGAAATGTTGACGGGTACGTTTGATAACTGGGATTATATAACTGTTTTTTACATTAGTAAAACTAAAACGACTTAGATAACTTTCATTTGATGAAATTAATGCAGGATATTTATCACAAGATCTTCCCTCTAGACAGAAGACTACCATCTTAAAAATATAAAGGCCTAACCATAAATTAATTACGCTGATGCAACCATCAATTTTATAATAATAATAATAATCATAATAATAATAAGAATAATAATAATAATAATAATAATAATAATAATAATAATAATAATAGAAACTAACACATAAGGGATCCACGAGGTTCTATTATTAATACAATAAAAGACAGAGTTTTGTTGCCCAGTGTTTTTCTGTTACCGTTAATGATGATATAACAGCATTTTTGGAGTGTCCCTCAGAAATTTATTGTTCCCAATATCCTTTGTACCCATATTATTTGTTTTATTTGTGACGTAAATCTTTTCTTGTCCTAACTGTTCCGGTGAAGATTATTCTATTCTTCACACAAATTCATCTTTTACTTCTTAGCCCTCTTTTTAAGTTAATTTTCAATTATGTTTATTCTTTTGTGATGGTGTTTCCAAAGAATGGACCAGATGAAGCTTGGCTCACTTCAGTGGTTCCAAGTCTCTATACAGTTCACGAATCAGACAAATTAAACTGTTAAAAGATCAGTATGGTCTTCAATTCATTATGCGTACTAGACTTTGGAATACTTCCTTCCCGTTTATGCGAAATTCCTTTTCTTTGGTATGGTGTATTAATCTCTTTTACCGTGATTTTCTTTACATTTTTTTAAGGTTGGATCAAAAGATTCCTGTGTAATGGAGGCTGTCATCCCAGTGCGTTCATAAGTTTTAGTTCCTCTCCTTTGGCTGTCCACCCTGTAATTGCACTGATGAAATTGGTAAAAGTTTTATAACTCTCGGAACATATCTTGTAAAGGCTTCCTTCGATGACTATTGCCCTTGCTTGTTATTTTTTTACTATGGATGAACGTTGTCCTTGCTTGTTATTTTTCACTCCTTTTGTTGACAGCCTATCTTGGTTATTAAAGGTTTAGAGCGTAGCTGTAGTATTAACTAGAACAAGTCCGCATTTTCTGAGGCTCTAATGCTGTTCTAAAACTATATCCAGAAAACTTATCTTCTGAAGTGGAACAGCATAATACAATTTACCCAAAATGATACAGGGCGAGTATCGTACCTAAAAAGTTGAAGTAAATGACGATAATTACTAAGAATAAGCAATTTACGGTACTATATAAAGTATGCAATCGAAATTGATTAATTTAACCATACACTTAAAACGGGTGAGTTGCATATTACAACAAAAAGAGAAACATCTTGTTGCACTATTGTTTTCCAGCGAACCCATGAAAAAACAATTACCAATATACCTCGGCGTAATTTCGTGATTATCATTGTTTTCTCAAAAACTTTGCTAAATTTAAGGTAACTGATTCTGATTTCAATATAGTCAATGGCTTCATGTACACACAACAGGTGTACACACCACACACACTTTTTAAAATTATATTATATATATATATATATATATATATATCTATATATATATATATATATATATATATATATATATATCTATAAGTATGTATGTATGTATATGCTGCTCACATATACTAATTTACTCATTCTCGTTCCACTTCAGAATGTTGAATCAGTAAGATAAAGTGCTCGTTATATCTATACGGAAAGTCATGTTTTAAAACAATCTACACGGTCTTGAAAACATCAGGTCCCATCATTACTTATATAACAAGTCTTTGTGCATTTACCTTCAAAACACTATATAACATTGCCATGCGACATAACGTCACACTAAATCTCAAAATGATGAAAATCAATTTACTGAAACATCAGCTGGAATTTTGGGATAAGAATTGGAATAACGGGGAGAGAGAGAGAGAGAGAGAGAGAGAGAGAGAGAGAGAGAGAGAGAGAGAGAGAGAGAGAGAGAGAGGCAAAAATATTAGCATGTCCAAACGCACCAACATCAAAGGTGTGGGTAAAGATCCAAGAGCATCGGGGTTATCCCCTATGTTGGTCGATCCCTAACAAGTTTGCCATTATTGTTACCAAAGTTAATCATCTGAAGCCTATTAAATGTTTATCAAATACAACGCCTGCGAGGGTTGGTCATTCTCTATTTTACTTATGGAATCTAGGCTATTCTGTGATAAACAAAGAAACGAAGGTGACTGAGTGTGATTGAAGCCACCCATTCCATTCAGAGGTTTCGCATTCCGAAGAGTCTGCAATTTGTGCTCTATTATATTTCAAAGATCCCTCACAGGAAGGGAAACGCTGTGTGTATCACCAATAACATAACCCCACTACAAGTTCACAACTTCCTAAGGCAGTTGCTTACCTAGCTATGCACTGGCCATTGCGAACAATCTTGAGAACCTCAGTAACCAAACCAAACGTATCGAAAAACATCTATCACGCTGTGTTCACCTTGGAAAACAAGTAAATCTTTTTCAACATATTCAACCGTAACACGCCATGGTACCGACATTCTTATTCACTTAATGATAAAAAAGAAGTAACAGTTCTCAAGGATGTGTTGTGTCTCCTAGTGACTCGAATCTTCTAGTAACATTCACTTTTTCATAGAGATCAATCATAGGGGAATTTACCGCTCTTGTAAATATTTCAAAAGTAAATACGTCTGTGTACAAGCAGATACACATGAACATAGACACACACATATATATATAGTGTGTGTATGATTACTGTGGATGGTGTTGCTCATCCAATAACACTTGCTGAAAGCCGAAAAGCTGAAAATAGGAAAGACAACTCCATGAGGAGTCCATCATACAAAAAGAGTTAATTAGGACAATTAATAGCAGCTGTTCTTATTGATGAAAGTTGAGGTAATACATTTCCTCAGTAGATGAAATTATTACATTTTGAAACAGGTTGAAATTAATCAAAACAACAACGATTATAAGTATCCTAAAACCTTTCACTTAACAGTCGACGTGGCTTTTTGCTATATACTAAATACTATAACTGACATGGGAGACACTATTTTATACATACATACATGAATATTTTCACAAATAGTAAGCCACATATATCGTTCGATATCCAACTCATAGACCTTGGCCATAACTTACACCAAAAATGAATTGTAATTCATAAGTGCTTCGTCATCACCAGGATTCAACCGCTCCCTGGATTTGAAAAAACTATATACAGCGACTTTGCCCATTCAGCCATCAAGAGATAGTTCACTGTTCATAGTGCAGTTATCAAGTATAATCCCCAATGGGTGTAGGTCATTCCCGAGTTAATAGTGAATGGGATATTACACAATGTTTGTGGCTTGATATTTTCGAATATAAAAACGTCATTGCTTTAGCTACAAAATAAATCATAATTAAACACGCTCTGCAAACTGAATAATCACCTTTTTGGGTGACATGGGTAGATATCGTTTCTATATACAGATACCTGTATTGTATTCGACATGCATATATACAGAAGAATAGATATAACTTATGCCTCTTTTGATGGCTCAGTGGTCAGAAGTCCCTGCAGATTGCTGTCTCTGAACCAGGCAGCGGTTCGAATCCCACTGGTGACGAAGCACTTATCAATTACAATTCCCCTTGGGTGTAAGTTATTCCAGAGGTATAGAGAACTGGATATTAAACGCCCATACAGTAGGTGATACATGCAAGGTATCAAGGCATTAAGTCAAGACAGCATGGAGGGTTGCTGGGACCCATCCTTGTGTTCATAGCTCGAGTTTGCCGAGTGCTGAAACGAATTTTCAGAATAATACTATATACGAGATTCTAAGAAATCTGAATAGATACAAGTATAACTGGTTAGCAGTGGTGAATATGGCTGGATTCGAAGCAGTGTGTGTGTGTGTGTGTGTGTCATTTTTTTTTTGGGGGGGGGGCATCTGAAATGAAAAATGATAGCCAGGTCCCTACGGTTCAAGATTAAGAAATATTTGGCAGGACGGTTAGAGCGGGAAACCTATTGAGTGGCTTTAGTGATTGCTCAAGGATGTGGCAGAAGTATTTATGCAAGTGCATGTTAACATCGAAGAGGTAGAGGAGAACTTGCAAGCTATAGGTGGACATGGCAGAGATTTCTTCCCTAATTCGGTCGTGAGCAAATGAATGTTGTAGACACTGCTGTCTCATCCAAGTATGCCTTGTGGGTTAAAAATGAAAGGAAGGAGAGAGAGAGAGAGAGAGAGAGAGAGAGAGAGAGAGAGAGAGAGAGGGTTAGAACAACAGTTCGTAAGATCGTAAAAATGATACCACTGGACACTGTAATGTAACCTAGTTTTCAAAATAACGCCGTTTACGAAATAATATCTTGGGGAACTTCCCTTGTTGGGAGAACGATTAAGGGAAACTTTTGGCCATTTTGCGTGTGACCTGAGAATGAAAATGTGGTTTAGGTTGCGTAGAAGTGTGTGTGTGTGTGTGAGAGAGAGAGAGAGAGAGAGAGAGAGAGAGAGAGAGAGAGAGAGAGAGACTGTAGTGTGTACGAGTCCATAAAAACGAGAGCGAAGGCGAGGGACAAACTATGCATACATAGGTACTACACGTCTATGTGAGTAAACGTGATTATAGTTTAAGGAGGAAGGCGAAACAGATTTACTTCTCCCCTTTTAAAGAACAGCACCAAAGGGACGAGCGAACACGGGGTGGACAAGGACTAAAAGGGGACGGGGAGGGAAAGCGGCGAGGCGACTTCTATGTCGTATAGCCCTGCCTAATGGGAGAAAAACTCTCAGTTCTCACGGGATGCGGGAAAAAGTTAGGAAAATTTAGGAGAGTTGGGTGGGATGATGGCTGCTGAGATTAAGAGAGAGAGAGAGAAGAGAGAGAGAGAGAGAGAGAGAGAGAGAGGAGAGAGAGAGAGAGAATATCAAATGCATGTAGGACAATTAAGATCAGAAAAAAATCTCGAGTAAGGTAATTCTATGATAGGAACAAAATGACTAAAGACATTCAATAAAACTGAATGTCACCAGTGAGAGAAATTTTACCAGATGTCTTAAAGGTAGGAATAAAGTAAAATATTGCGCCTGACTTCCCTCCCCTTCCCTAAGAAGGATGGGAAAGAAACGCAAATGGGATGAGGGACCGACCATGTCTTGAAGCGAGCTGCAAGAGAGGATGACACTAGATCACGCGGAGGATTTTCGAAATGAAGGAATTTGGCTCTGTCAGTATTAGTTGCAGGGAAGTTTTGATTTGTTCAGCACGCTTGTTGTGGCATCCTTGCTTTTCGTTTTATTATTTACGGTGGGATTTTTTTATATTTTCTCGAATAAGACTACTTTACTTGTCTTAACCATTACGAAAATCATCATAAATTAATTAAAAGAAAATATATTGTAAGAAAAGTTATCGTTTTTCTTTACGACATTAACAAGATTAAGAAAAATTTTGGGGGCAATAACTGCCACCAATTTTACCGGTACTATTACTACTATTCTACTACTAATACTTTTGATTTCGTGAGGTTTTCATCAGTAATATGACTTTTTCAAGACAACTTTAAATCACTGAATTTTTATACATTCTACTTTCTCCTTCTACTCAATTACTGAAGATTATACATTTCAAAATTTTTACTCTTTAATTTCTTCTCTCTCTCTCTCTCTCTCTCTCTCTCTCTCTCTCTCTCTCTCTCTCTCTCTCTCTCTCTCTCTCTCTCTCTCTCTCTCTCTCTCTCTCTCTCATTCTAATTTGCCAAATATGTATGATAAGATTGAGGACCAAAACTTACCAATGATGCTAAAATAAATAATTCAAGATCATTCAAAGTCAAGTAATGGCTTGCCTTTCCTGTGTATTGCTTTCATTACTTTCAAAAGCAATGTTCCACTGCATCACAAATTACATTTTGGTTACTGAAGTGAGACTGAAGAGTTCACAGAACTGTAATTTGTTTTCTATGATTCTTAAAAAATCAAATGAAATTAATCTTTGCAACTGCAATTGTATGTACATACATCTAAATACTTCAATTAAATTTCTTCGCAGTATTAAATCATTAACTGACGTGTTGAGATCTAAATAGTCCTTGTGCTAGGTATGGTTCTGTAGGAAAATTTGAGTATGGAGGATTTTATTCCAGAAGTATTTAGTAGGTGTCTTAGTAAGTATTTTTGACTTGGGTGGACATCTGCCATCTGACAGGTGTGATGGTAATTGCTTCCTAGCAAAGAAAGATAATGGGAAGGAAGAACGCATTTTCGAGAAGTTTGGCAGCAAGGAGGCGTTAGCGCAATGTGTTGGAGGTCCCTGTTATCATGATGGTTCTAGAATCGGCAAGAGTGTTGTGGATCTCGTCGGAACGTGAGAAACGCCGCGATTTCTGATGCAATACCTCGTCTAGATTCATCTAAGAAATTCTAGCAATCTCGGTAACCTGTGACGTTCACCGTAGGCTCCGCCCCCAGAGTGCCGTATAAATGCGACGAACGAACTTTGGAGAGCAGTGATCGTAGAGGAGATATAAAGAGATCGTAAAAGAGAGAGATCACCAGTTAGTCACAGAGAGATATCCTCAGTAAGAGCCACAGATCAGATTATCAGTGAGAGATCAGCAGCAGTGATCGTCAGAGAGAGACTAGATACGAAGGAACCGACGAAGTATCAATCAAAAGAAGAGTTGTTCGAGAGTTGGTTGGATATTGGTCTAGTCGTCTTCAGGAGTGGACGGCCGTGTTTTCTCGACGTCGTGCAGACTTCAGAGAAGAAAAGATCCTGCTACAGGTTTTAGGGAGTTCCTGCCTTTCAAGTAGACTAGTTTCTGCAATACGGAGTCAAGAGGACGACTGCAATTGCCGCTCTACATTTATGAAGCCAGCGCGTCGAATTGCCAAATTGACTAGCAAGTATTTGAATTGCCTCACTGTCCCCCCAGTTCATGCAGTGTAAGATTCTATCTTTTTATGTAAATAGGAGATACCATTCTGCATTTACCTTTGTTAGTAAGCTTGTAAACAAACCTTTGTTGTGTTAGTGTTTCTTTCTATATTCGTATCCCCAGTTTCAACTGTTGGTGTTGAAATATTTTTTTTTATTTATTTCATATAGAACCTGAAGCGGACCTCTCTCAGAGGCCGTAAAACTGTGTCGACCCTTTTCAGGATATTTCGACACCGTAACATTGTCTCTGAGATCTCAGAGTCCGTAACAACAGGTTTTCCGGTTATGACGTCATCAAAGATGGCGGCAGCCCGATTGTAAAACTTGTCATATCTCCCTTAATACTAGTCAGATTTAGATGAAACTTCAACTATTTAGACTAATTAGAGCTTTAAAAAGTTGAAAGAAGAGGGAAAAGTGGTGAAAATGTTTGCAAATACTTAAAAGTACCTAATTTTTAGGTATTATTCTAAACTTGTGTATGTCCAATTCATGTATTGCTTTTTCCCAGGTTGCTGAAATGAAATGAAGATATGGATGTCCTAAAATTGTCTAGGGTGTTAAGGGATAGTATATCAGACTTCAAACCAGATGAAAAGCCATGTATCACGTATGATAAAAGTGATGGTAGCGTTTTAAGTACTGAAAATGGCAGGAAAAAATCAGGGCAGCTGTTACTAACCGTTTAAGCACATTAAGTGACGCTGCATTGTTTTACTACCATTTAAGTAATGCCTGCTATAAACAATACTGTCTTAAGAAGTCCCTTTTACAAAGACAAAATGATAAGGAAAAATAGAATATGAAGATGAAGCAAGCAAATCTCAATCGGCTGAAGAGCAAAATCTTAGGAAATCTGCTGCAAGGAAACGAACACGACACCACAGTCCTCAAGCAAGTATTACTTCCTATCTAGACTATTTATGCATTATCTATAACCAGAATTCTCATCAGCAAATTTATCAAAAGTATAGAATAAGCGAGAGCCCAAGAGCTGGAGAGTTTTCGATAGCCACTTTGTACTTACAAGATGATGTTTTCATTCGCATTTGTCACTTGCAAAATGTATCAAGTGTTTTTGGTGCCGATTTACTGTGCCCGTCAATTGTACCTCAACTGACAAATTCAAAATATTGAAAGTGTGCTAAATTACTTGATTACTGTAAGAACTACCAATATAGTTCTTAAGAACACTTTCACAATGAATTCAAAGATCTCACAAATGCTGTCAAAGGTCACTGGGGTCCTGAAGGATACAGGATAACAGGATCCTGGGAATAGGAGAACCGGAGGAACAAGGAATGGGTGCAAGGAATAGTAGGTGAAGGTCGAAAATCAACTTCAAATTCAATTATCTTAGTCCGTGGACGAGACTTATGTAGGATTGATCTAAGGCGGATTGCCGAGTTGAAAAGCGAAGGCAAAATGTCATTTGAGAGGTCCCACCAGCCCATATATATACCCAGTCCGGGTGTTGGAAAGTAGTTTTTTCTGACACCTCTCGTTCCTTTGGTCTCGCCACTAATCCCGGTAGTTACCTGAAAAGGTCATTGAAAGCCAGCAGAGAAGAGTATGGAGGACAGAGTACAAAGAGGTGCTAATTAGGTTTGAGAAGATTTGGGCTTATGGGTGGAGATGAAGGTGCAGGGCACTGCCAAAACAAGGATATGGGTGCAAGGTCAGGTCATGGAGACCACATGTGTCAGGGTGTGAAACTTAACGAATTTTAGGGGTCTGATCCCTTCAAATGATTTTAGTAAGATTTGACTGGGGAATTGGGAAAATGGTTACGAAGGGGTCCAGTCCCAGAAGTGTTCTATGTTTCTCGAAGAGACAAGTTGTTGTCAGCTTCAGGCCAGGGTCTTTTCAATCCATTCTAACAGTATAGAGAAATATACAATATAAAAAGTCTACTGTCCAATTTATTATAAGTCTCAATATTTGCATTACATTTTCCCGAAAGATGAAATAGTTGAAGGTAGTCTATATGTTGAATTGTAGGTAACTGGAGTGAAAATCCACCATAATGAAACCAGATAACCTATTCCAAAGAAACTCTGATTTAACCAAGTACAAAGGAGAATTACTGAATTTATAAAAATGCTGAAGGTGATATTTTATTAAAACAGGATCTCAGGTCCAGGTCAGTTAGGGATCGTAATCATTGCCGGTATTATTTCATAGGCCTAGTTCAATTTCAAACTGGGATCATCTTTGGTTTACAGCTGGTGTTGATACTAGTATAGCTGGTATCACATGATGTTTCGACATCCTCGTAGGTCATCTTCTTGACGAGTTGGTAGATGGACTGTATCAAGAGAGTTGTTGTTGTTTTAGATTTAGTTGGCCTTGTGCCACCATAGGCTCTTGCTCCTAGAGCAGCCCGTAATTCAAAATGATGAGAATGTGAGATGTTTAGGGCATGAAACTTTATTGGTGATACATAGCTGTGATATGGTGAAGGTGATATTGGAATGACAGATTTGATGGGTAAGGTTGGAACACCTTTAAAGCCTGAGGTTAAAAGTTAAGTATATCTTAGTTTTACCAGACCACTGAGCTGATTAACAGCTCTCCTAGGGCTGGCACGAAGGATTAGATATTTTTCCATGGCCAGGAACCAATTGGGCACCTAGTAATGGGACCTACAATTTATTGTGGGATCCGAACCATATTATATCGAGAAATGAATTTCTATCACCAGAAATAAATTCCTCTGATTCCCCGTTGGCCGAGCCGAGAATCAAACTTCGGACTGCCGGATTGGTAGCCGAGTGTGAAAAATATTCGTCCAACAAGGAACTTAAACCCTGAGGTATCCTTCAGTTGTAGGGGAAAGCTCGATAGTAGTGAGTGTTGGCAAGTATGAGAGGCCAACAGATTGGAAGAATGAAAGGCTTGAGTTGTAGGCACAGGTACCTAGTAAGATAGCTCGTGGGATTCTGAGGCTTATTTTTCTTCCGGTCCTATTTCTTGTGGGTAGTTGTGTGTGTTGTGTGTTGAGTGTGCTGGAGAGATAGTGATCTGAATGAGGAGAGGGGTGATGAAGGAAGTTAGTCTGCTGTCATTGTTTTGAAGCTAGAGATGGATGAAGGTTGCTAGTTTGGTAAGCTAACCAGGGAAGGTGTTTGCATTCAGTCTGTCTTGTAAGCAGGAAATTTGTTGTTCCTTGTATTGTCTTGAGTGTTATATGGGTTGGGGCGGGATGTGGGGGCTATTATGACAGTTAACACCATGTGTTGTCAATCAGGGCATTGTCCTGTTTCTACCTTGGTGGTGGATAGGAGCAGAGGAAACCTGCAAGTTCTTGGGTGTTGGCTAGAATGTGCCTTGTGAGTTGAGTGACTGTACAGCAAGAAAATTTGTGATGGCATTTATAGCAGCTCAGACCTAGAGTTGAATTCTCATTGGTCGGGCCGGTCTTGAGCGAAGTCAAGGATCTTGCATTGATGGTCGCAGAGATTCTGTAGTGCGAGCCGCATAGTAGTGTGCCTGGGGAAGGACATCTGGAATTCTGTCTGCAGTGGGAGTCATATCATCCTGTGGGGGCTCCTGATTATTTGGCATGGTTGGGGGGTCGTTCGCTGCTCTCCGGGCAGTGGTAGGGAGGAGAAATGATTCCCGTGTGATGTTTAAATTAGGTTCCTCCTTTCCTATATGGAGGGTTTCCAGGAGGCGCAGATGACAGGGATCTGTTGTCCAATCTATTATCTCGATATTAGGGATAATATTATTCATTTTTATTTGTTTATGGGCAGTCCTGGCATAGTTAAATATGGCTTCTTCTTGGGCATGGCAGGAGATTTGCTTGGAGAAATGCATAGAGGTCATTCCGACGTATTTGCCGAGGCATCCTCAGACTGGGCATGTGTAGCAGTAGACCACACTCGTCTTCTTCAAGGGATCCTGGAGGGAGGCCAAACGGTTGTTTCTCATTAACAAGCTGCTCTTCTTCTTTGCTTTATGATATATTACGAGTCTGATCATTTTGTCTGGGTCGGCGGGGCTGACATTTTCCTCAATGATGTTTTTGAGGGATTGCTCGTCGTCCTCCTTGTACATTCGGTGGAAGTGCCCCTTGTGGAAAAGCTTATTGGACCCTGGAACATTGGGGCGGGGTTCCTGGTGGTACCAGGCTTACATATTCGTCCTTATCGATTCACCAACAGCAAAATTGGTGTGTCTGTTGTCGATGGGGACCTGGGTGGCGCGCTCCAACTCACTGTGTATGTCATTCCAGGAGGAGCAGTGTAAGAGTGCCCTACTAATGAAGGCGCTGATGGTGGAGCACTTAGACCTCTCAGGGAACTCACTCTCACTGTTCATGCACATTCCCAAGTTCGTCAGCTTCATGTACACCTTCATGCTGAATCCAAAATCTTGCTGTTCAAGAAGGACGTCAAGGAAGGGGAGGCGGTGGTTTTGGCAATGTTCTATCATGAATGTGAGGCAGCTGTGGTCGTGGAATGCACGCTGCAGCTGCTCTACCTCATCCTGAGAGTCGGCACAGATGAAGGTTTCATCAATGTAGCGCATAACATCCTCAGATTGCAGGAATTCTGGAAGACCCTCTCTTTGACGGTACCCATTTAAAAATTGGTGAAAATGACTCCAAGGGGAGATCCCATCGCCAATCCGTCAATCTGGGTGTACATGTAGTTGTGGCGATCAGCAAAGGGAGCATTCTTGGTACAGATTTTCAGCAGGGCTCGAAGGGCAGCTCAGGGATGTTCAAGGATGGAGTGTCGTGGTCCCTGTAAATTCTGTCCAAGATCATTTGTATGGTCTTGTCAACAGGGACGTTGGTAAACAGGGACTCTACATCCATTGAAGCGATGCATCCTTCGGAGGGCATTGCTCACAGGGCTTTCAAGAATTTGACCGACGACTTCAAACAGTGCTTATCCGAGACATACACGTATGTTGGGGCAGGGATCTGGCTGATTATGGAGCGAAGGGGGTTCCCTTGCTTATGGGTTTTAACATTCCCATGGTCACCCATTATGGGTGGCAAACGTAGGGCATTCGAGGCGGAGTTGACAGTCTCAATAATCCAGTTAGCCTCTTGCTTGATGTTGTCGACAAGGTTCTTGGTAATTCTGCCAAATTTTGTGGAGTTCGCCAGGATTTCTTTAACCTTCCAGCAGTACTCCTCAGTCTGGACAAGGACGAAAGTAGCAGTTTTATCAGCCCTGCGTACAGTGACGTCCTCACATTTCCTTAATTGCTTCGCTGCTTCCCTCAGGTCACGGCTGATGATACCACTGCGGTAGTCTCCACGGCTATTACTATTATTATTCTGAAAATGAACCCTATTTATATGGAACAAGTCTACAGGGGCCATTGACTTGAAAGTTATGCTTCCTAAGAATTTGGTGTGCATTTGAAAGAAATTACTTAAGATAAAGGGAATTACAGAAAGAAGAGATCAGTATAAAAAAATTTAAAAATTAATAAATTAATAGATATATAAGTAAAGAATTCACTAAAAGTAATTGGAAAATTATTTTAGGATATTAATGTGCTGCATCTTTGCTTAAACCTTTGAGTTTCTAATTGCACAACATTCTCAAAAGACCGTTCCACAGTTCTGTGGTGTGAGGAATGAAAGACCTCTGGAACTGAGAAGTTCGACAGCGAGGCACATCTACCGCATGTTGCAGCTACTGTTCAGCAAAGCTGATCATATCTATCTGAAAGAGATTGAATCTTTGGCAGAAGCAGACCGGAGAACAGTATTCTAGTAGGGGAAGGACCAATGACGTCAAAGAGGCTGCGTTGATTTTATTATTGTCATAAATATATGAGGCTTTACGTATAATACCTATCTTCCGTACGACATTTGCTAACGCCATTACATCGAATATTAAGTTACATTTCAGTGAGAACAACATTCGCCCACAGGGAACTACTGTAGATTTGAGAGCATCTTCTTTGCTCAGGATTCGAACCAACAGCTTATGGATTTGATACAGAGATGTCAGTGACTTGCCAGTTCAGCCATAAAGAGAAATACTAGTTGATTTCGACTCTGTTGTGCATAGTGTTTGATTTCAGATCCAACACTTAAAAGAGTCGAAGTCAACCCATCCCTACCATGATAGCTGAGTGTTAATCTTGTAACACTTGGCTATTTACCATAGTTATGTTATTAACCTACGCGTGATACTTCATGCGCTCAAAAGTGAATATAGAAAAACAAGAGATGCTCTAAAAACACACTTGTTTTTCCAAAACAGCGAACGATATCGTGGAAAAGAAATGTAGAAGTGCGTAAAAAATGGAGGAGAGAAGGAGACTCCAGCCAGGTGTAAGATTTCCATTACAATCGCACGGCATCCATCAATCGCAGCGGCAAGGAGAGCGAAGCAGCGAGGATCGGAGAAACAAGCGAATAAAAACCAGAGCTGGCGGAGTATTTTGGGGGTGACGCCGAGAAAAGAAAACCTCAGGCTAGAACACGCGGAGTCCAGATTCATATATCACAGCTTGACACCGCCAGAGATTAGCTTATTTTCGAGGGCAACTCACAAATCACAAAAAGACCATATTTTTTCAGGAAATGTTATTCAAGGAATCGGGGTAATCATAAAAAAATAAAGAGGAGGGGAAAAAACCTTGTCGCTCCTGAACATATCAAGTATTGTCGTCAACTTTGTCTTTTTCTTTCATTTGATTTAAAAGTTGAACGTTTCCTTCCTGCCCGGCTAAAATGACCTTATATCACTTGTCAGTGACCGACACGTCTTTAAAATGTTACTGATAAATAAATAGCCCGTGCTCCGAAGTTCTGAATAATAATAAAAAATTCAACAGAGCATTTTATTTAAAATCACAGACGTGTTTTAGTTTCCGTTCTTACAAAAAAAATTCCAGTAAAACTTACTCCTATAGCTTTAGTTAAAAAAAAAAAACAAAATTAAATTAAGCTCGCATACACAGATATTTATACACTACACAATAACACTCTGAAACGGAAAGTCATAGGTTAACATTATATATGTATACATATATATATATATATATATATATATATTATATATATATAGATAGATATATATATATATATATATATATATATATATATATATATATATATATATATATCTATCTATCTATCATATATATATATATATATATATATATTCACACACACACACATATATATATATATATATATATATATATATATATATATATATATATATATATATGTATATATATATCACATCACCATGATTCATATATATGCATTAAGCTGCAAACGTCCCTTAATATCCAATTCCCCCTACCTTGGAATTAATATATTTTCATATATGTTAACTAAAGGGGAATTTTTTAGTTGATAATAATTTCGTCCTCTCGGGGATTCGAACAAGCGGACAGAGGAGTATCTACGCGCACACACATATGTATTTGTATATAAAACGTGCATGTGTATTTTAACGCATATTAAAATCCATGCCATGTGATTTTGCCGCTAAAAAAAAACAATAGATGGACTCCAGAGTCTTTATATAAATGTGCCTGTAGCGTAGAAGATTAGAAATGCGTGATAGTGCGTGGTATTAAAGACGGAGAGCCTGACATTCAAACACTAATTAAAATCTACGTTAGAGGGAAAAGTGTAAAGGGCTTAGAAAGGCAGAGCGCTAAGCGCTAATGTATATATAGTCGACACATGTGGCAAGAGAGGGGGTAGCTCTTAATGTGTGAGGAAGAGTACATATGTGTACCTGAAAACAAGTGTAGCAAAAAACTCATTATGTCAGAAAGGCGTATGGACCAAGGCTAGAAAATATATAGAATGAAAATTGTTATTTCTGTTAAGAGCACGTAGTGTGTCTGGGCGAGATTTTGGAAGAGAGCTTAACCTCTGGTTGTTTCAAACGCAGTTTCAAGTTATAAAGCAGATGAAGGCAGAGATGGTACGACGATATCAAATTATGTTACAATACAACGGATTTGAATGTAATGATAAGTAGTTGATGGTTTATCCGACCAATATAAAGATGAAACTAAAATGTAAACGGAAAGGCAGCTTTAACTGGAGCGGAAGTGCCTGAACTGTGTTGAGAATAAGATTAAGACTTGCTGAGACTATAGCAAGTGCAATGCACAGCCAGAGGATGTTAAAAAGGGAACGGTATTTAATAAACAGCATCAGTAGGATGGGTCAGTGGTACAAAGGGAGAATAAGGACAACACAGGAATAAGGACACGGGAAAATAAAAATAAAAATACCATATAATAATAGTTTTAGGTGGAAAAGAAGTAGGGCAGAGTGAAATTTCAAGCAGTCCTTAGTTGAGAGTTTCAAGAAAGTATTTAACACAGGCAGTGACAGGGGTAATTAAAATCTTTACTGGAGCAAAATATTACATAGTATACCTGTGAAGGAATATGGTTTTGATATTTGATAGAGTATAATATAAGCTTTATAATAGCAATATATTACAAAGCATACCTAAGAAGGTGTATAGTTTTGAAAGGTGATAAAGGAAACTATAAGGTTTCACAGGAGCACACATTACACAACATATATACCTGTGAAGGTGTTTGGTACTGACATCGAAATCTAAACAGAAGCATAGAAAAGGAAAAAAAATTTAGTAAAAAAAATATCATAACAAAATAAGTGTTTAATATAAAAGGAAACCGTGGAAAGCTTGACATCACAGCAATTCAAAGGTGCATAACGCACAGATGGACAGCGAGAAAACCTGTTAGAGCTGATGAAAATAAAATGACAAAGAAACTATATGGTGAAGGGGTCATTTTCAGTCCGTTAATTAGTTTTTATGCAGTAAAAAACTTATGTAGAGGAGCCACTAGACTTGTAAATGGACCTCTGCTTTATACGTATATATTTATGGATTGAGAGAGTTGATCACTTATGCGAAGGACAGACGTAAGTACTTGCAAGTTTGCTAGAAAAGGGTTGTGTGTAAGAATGATCCTGGAATATGAGGAAATAAAAATTCGAAAATTTGAAATGTGATTGCAAGAATTTTTTGGGCATACTATTGCTTACAATTGGTAAGACTGCGGAAGATAGGGTTTTGATTGAGGAAGTAATATAAAGAACTTAAACTTATATTCCGTGTGGAATATAAGTTTAAGGCTGTTTAAATCACATCTAATAGTAAAACGATGTTTGAGAAGTTTGAGAAAAAAGGTAATCGCTGAGTGTGATATTCATGGCAGAGAGGACTGTTAAAACAGAACTGATAAAGTGCCTAGGACATATTTTGTTAAGGCCACTGTGTTCAATACTTTCTATAACGAAAGCGATAAAATTTAAAAGTGAAAAAGAAACCGGCTTGTTCAAACGTAGGTCTTTAGAATCGACATTTACCCATTGTTCTTTCATTATCAGCAGTAGAAATATCTAATCATGGAAATCTCCGGCATATATTCCATCCACAGTGCGCGGAAGCCGAATGAATGGCCAAGACTATTTACGATCGTCAGGGAAAGCTAACGAACAGAAAATTAGCAAGAGCGTAATTATAATGGTAAAGGTGGTGGAAGGATGAAGTGGTTAATGCTTAACACACTTGAATTATAGACTGTATATTAGGTTCATACTACCACATACTGTTCGATAAAAAAACGAAGTACCATTACCCCTACAAAAAAAAAAAAAAAAAAAAAAAAAAAAAAAAAAAAAAAAAAAAAAAAAGGACGAGAGGATTTTCTACTGAAACAAAAGATGGAATTCGTGAAAGCACTGTTAGGCTCTCTCTAATTCAAGTGAGAAAATTTTACTTGTTGAGTCAAATGAATTAATAACAGTGGAAGCCGTATCGTGGAATTGGATCTTTGCAAAAGTGAAGCAACTGGGTTTCATTGGATGAAATATAAAGATGCGAGGATGAGCTACAAAGGCTAACATAGTTGAAGTGTTATGTGCGTGTGTATTGATAGTTATGTATCATGCATGTACGACGAAATAAACCAAAGAAATTAAGGGAACTACGAGATTTATGATAATGTCAAATATTTAACAGATAAATGAGAAAATATCACAATACAGAAATCTAAAAAAGCTATCCATAAACGGACTTCAAACAAATGCGGCCTCTCAGAAACAACACTTACTCACATAGTGACAACTGCTGAAAATCCAAGAAAAACGTAAAAACTCAACATAAATTTAAAAAAAAATTATTGACACTGAAAACAGAAGCATATCTTCTAATTAAAAGCACGAGAGAGAGAGAGAGAGAGAGAGAGAGAGAGAGATCAGTCTGGATAATCTACGTGGTCAAACCACCAGCCAATGACTAAACTCTAGGTTATTCCTAATTTCTTGGAACAAATTGTAAAAATCTAATAAAATTAATAATAAAAGTTTAAAAATTACTGCTTATTTACACTTGGATCACATTTCTCATAGCTAAAGTCTACATTTCATTCGAAATAGTGGTGTAAGAGTACTCAGTTTATCACAATGGACGCGAATTGCTAGAGCCTAGTTTCTGTTCTCTTCATAAACAACTGAATTAAGGAAATCACACAGAAAAGATAATCACAAATTTTCTACATGGAAACAAACAATCTCACAAATCTTTAAAGCTGAAGTACCATTAACCTCGCGCGTGTATGTACGTATGTATGTGTATGTATGTATGTTATACATACATACATATATATATATATATATATATATATATATATATATATACACACACACACACACACACACATATATATATATATATTATATATATATCTATATATATATATTATACAATATGATATATATAAAGAGACTGGGTCTCACCTCTGAACCTAAACATGGTAACGTTGGCCGACCTGAAAACCTATTCTTCATACACACGAAGACAACTGTAAATTAGCGTAGGCAACTGAATCAAACTCCGAGTTATATAAAAGAAAAGAAAAGAAAATTTATTACAGGAACGACAACAAGCAAGGCTCTAGCTATGAAGATGTCTTGGATTAACAAATACAGACGTCCCTCAGAGAGATAGAACCATTCTCCAAGAGACACGGGAAACTGAACTAAATTCAAATGGAACAGAAAATGAAACAACATTACTCGAACATTAGTATGTTCATTCAATAAGATAAAATGTCCCATAGTAAACAATCTCTTTACTTCGTTACTCAGTTATTAAACATTTTCCATGGGGCTAAATCAATCTCTTCACTTCGTTACTCAGTTATTAAACATTTTCCATGGGGCTAAATC
>NC_061110.1:48347981-48397981 GCF_015104395.2 Macrobrachium nipponense | reverse complement strand
CAAATAACTTTTTGAAGAGTAAAATATCATTAAATTATGGGTGAACACCTATTATAGTACTGTTCTGTGCTGCAGACGCGTGCCCTAAAAAACTGGATAACACATTTTAATTTAGATATAAAAAAGGGACAACAAGTGGCGTGACAGTATTAAATCCTAAAAGCATTTGTAATCCCAACGATTACACGTATTTGCAGAAACAAAGACTTCAGCTCAATTATTCAACTGATCTTCCCTCATTACATGCATAGTATTATATGTATTATAAAAAAATTTCCCAAAATTGCTCATGTTCTTGCTTCTCCTTCAAACGACTACACGTATTAGTGTGTTCTTTACCCTGTATTTCATATTTTGCTCTTTCCCTGTCATTCCTTCTCGTCTATTGTACACTATCCATTTCATTCTTACCGTGAAATTTCTACGGTACATTTAAAATTGTTGAGTACCTGTAATTATTCGTCCTCCAAACTTACATTATACTTTGTAGTCAATCACTAAAATATTATTACCAGTTCAGCAGCCGCTTTTATGCCACCCCAGAGTTCTTGCCACCTTTACTTTCTTCAACCTTCTTCCATTCTCAATAGTTACCCCCACTGGTTTTCGCAAATTTACGCTAAACTCTTCCACCCTTGCTTTACCTATAGTGTCATATCTATACATTGGTTCAAAATATTCACTCGAGTTTCAGAGGCAACATCTCTCCATCAGCAGTGGTTACTCTGGATATTCATTTGCACATTCATCTAGCCCTCTATATGGCATTTCAGTTTAACTTTTTCTCTGATTAAAGTTCAGGCCTTTTCCATCCTTCTGCAATACAATTGCATTCTAAACATCTATTTCAATTCATTATTAAACATATAATTCTAAGAACCCGCCCTTCCTGTGTGCCTAATCCAACAAATACTCTCTACAAACGGATTGTACTGAACTGAATATAGAATTTCGGCCAAAGGCCAAGCACTGGGACCTACAAGGTCACTCAGCGCTGAAAGGAGAACTGACAGTAAAAGATTTTAAGGTGTAACAGGAGGAAACCCTAGCAGTTGCACAATGAATCAATTGTTAAAAGAGGGTGGATAGTAAGATGGAAGAAAAAGAATATGAAAGGAGGCACAGTGAAAGGAAGAAAAGGGGTTGCAACTGGGGTCCGAAGGTATACTGTAAAGAACCTTAAGTAATGCCTACAGTGCACCGCATGAGGTGCAATGACGGCATTAAGCCCCTACCGGGCACACTACTTATGAACTCTAAGTTTGCTGGACTGCATCCTGGTAATTATCATGTCTCCTCCATATATCATATTCTCACTCCTTAACAACAGACTGGTGTTTATAAATATTATTTTAGGATATTCGCAAACACTGACACTAATATTTATATAAGGTATTTCAAATTAATATTTGTGCAAGACCAACCACCATTGTGGAGCATCATTGTTCTTCTTTCCTTTCTCATCCAAATTTTTGGCAACGATCCATGGACTGCGACACAGGTAACTCAGGATACTGATGTGTATCACTTTAAAATAGTTGGTAGTCAACTGCAACAGCCAACTAACTTTCACGTCAGTGAAAACGCCTTTGACGGGAACTTATGAGGAATTTTTTTACACATGAAAATGATCCTTTGTAACGGAGAGATTATTCAAAAGGTTCAGTAAACAACAACCTATATTCTTATCCAGACATACAATGCCAAAGGGAATAGCGACAGATACCTGTACTTAGACCGGGGATATTCTGCCCTTTTGCATTATTAATGAAGTTCAGTTCAGATCGCACGGAAGAGTGAGGCAGTCGGTGACTGTAGTTTGCTATTTTGATTTATATTGCATTGCTCATAAACTTATGCCATCGAAGTTGGGATGGCATGTTTCAACCACTGTTGGTTTGTTTTCTTACTTCCTCGATTACTATATGCTTAGTACCCTACAAACTCGGAGGAAAACTATATCATAAATAAAAAAATTTTATTATTCTTCAAGACGATCCGGAACTTCTGCAGGATACACGAAGCAGAATAAACAATACAAGAATGGCGACATATTTCTCCTTTATAACTGTGTCTTCTTCTCCTCAGCTGAGTCCCGTTTATATAATTGTGCCCAATACTTATCGAAAATGAAGAACAAGTCTAAAATAAATAAATAAAATAAACAAAGTTGGTGAAGAAGTAACAACAGGTTTTGCACACAATACACAACGATTTTGAGGACAATTAAGGTTACCATTAGTCACTGGTGGAGGCTTTTGCTCAGGCTAAGAAATTGCTTTAAAGAGGCTGGGAAGTAATAAGTAAGAGAACCCTTGCACATGATTCATATCACTCTCCTTTGTGATTTTAACAATTTTGTCTTTGTGAAAATAAATTTGGGAATTGTCAATTTTATCTTTAATTGGTTATTTCTTAAAAAAAAAGGAGCCTTAAAACATGTTTTGATGGGTAACTGAATACAATTATCTTTGCTCCTCACAACAAAGTGAAACAGATCACTGTTCACAAGGAACGTCCTCAGTAATGTCTACCCACCCGAACTAAATATTCTCTTCTTGCTATTTGCCAAACTGATGATGGTTTTTCTCATTTAATCTTAATTCTACAACTATGTCAATTGCAGGTTCTTTAGACATGACTTACCTTCAAAATAGTCGTTGTTCCCTCTTTTAGGATAGTACAGACGGTAATAATTACGAATCTATTGTCTGTGGTATGCTACTTGAATGTGTGCGTCTGAATCCCTAGAGTTTCATAATATAATCAATCCCTAGAGTTTCATAATAAAATCAATCCCTAGAGTTTCATAATAAAAGCAACAACTAACGCTATAATGCGAACAAAATAAACTAGCAAAAATAGATTATAAAAATTACAAAGAAACTATGAAACATTGTAATTAATGTAGAAAATAACTCAACATTTTCAGCCTGAACTCAGCACGACTCGAACATGAAATGGCGGCTCACAAGTCATTTTTCATCGGATTTTCTATCCCTCGTATCTTTTTAGGACATAAGCCCCAATGCCGTGGTCAGAAAGTTCTTTTAGGACGGTAAAGACCCGCTGTGATATACAACCCATTGATCTGACCTTAAAAGAAGTGAATGAGGAAATATGAAGGAAAATGAAATGTTAAAGCAACGAAATAAACGAACATTTTAAACAGAAAAAACAAGGAAAATTGTCACAGAAATTCATAATTATTAAGAAAATACTTATATTAGGTAACGGTTACAAGACGCTTCAAAGGAACAAAAATACAGGATATTTAATAATATTCTTCCACGGGAAACACAGACCACTTATAATATAATATACATTAATAATATCCTTCAAAGGAAAACAAAGACAGCTAAGATATAAATTACTTTCTAGCTGGTTAAATCTCCAAGTTCTAACATGAAGCTCTTTCTTATTTCTAACAACAAACCAACCTCTGCTTCTGAGTTCCGTAAAACAAACGAGGAAAAAAAAAAAGATAATTCTTCACGCTGAGGGATATTTTAAATCTTTTTCAGTCTTTTCCCACTGCTCTATCTTTATAACTTTATCATGAAACAAGCGCTATTCTCGACAAAAATTCGTGATTCTTTTTATCGTATGAAATAAATGACGTTCCTTCCCCGTATAATAAATTACATCTTACAGGAAACGCGATGCAGAGGACCCCGATAAAATCGGCTCCGAGGCCTTGATTCAGTTTGCCATTGCTTCTTCAGCTTTGCAATGCTAATACCATCTAGCCCCAAAAGGCATTACTGCACAGCATCTCCGAGAGTGTAAAAGCAACCCTGCATTTACTACTGCATTATTCAGTAAGAAAAAAAAATCTCTCCTTGCTCCCTCTCAGCCGGCTCCTACCCGAAAAGGAGGCTACCAAGAGGAAGAAATTTTGCAATGATAATGGTCACATCTGTAAAAGAAAAAGATACGTCAGGAGGTTGATACAGTCTCCTCTCCTCCACTGGAGAATCCATGCTTGCCATGGCCTCCAGAAATTGCCTCTGGAGCAGACTTCTCTTCAGAAATGTTTTTCTCTGATTTGCTTTTATTTATTCTTCATTTATTTCCTCCTCTGTCCCAAACAACTTGTGGGCATTCCACGAAGAAAATCAAGGAAAATGTCACTGGTTCATTTTTTTTTCTCGTATTCCGCTGTATCAGAGTTCATCAATTATGGTAAAGAATGAGATTATCCAATGTGGATATATCATCCGAACGATACCTTGTGAAATTCTTGAGTGAATGTTGGAAAATACATGAAAAGATATGAACGGATGAACTCTTCACAGTGACAGCAGGAAACATCTTGTAGCATTGTATCATTAAGGATGTCGGTAGTAAAATAGATATCTCAAGAATAATAATTATAATAATAATAAAGAAATCATCACCAACAATATATGTTTTTTTAAAAAACAATATCCATGCGTATTGCATTTAAGAATCTGTCAAGGGTGCGTTTGCCCATCATTTTAGGTTGGAAATTTATTTGCAAAATAAGATTTGTTAATGAAAAATTCCCCCCAAGTTACAATGATTCAAATAAACAAAATATTCCAAATTCTTTAATAAGCTAATCAATCATTTTTACTAACTGCATCTTAGTGTGAAACTACTACACAATATGCAAGGATATTTAGTAACGGCTGCAGAGGTTCGTCTGTGGAAAGGTCATGAAATATGACTACCATATGATACCTGCGCTCTTAAGGGTGACCTTATCAGCCACACAGTTCAAAAAGGACAAAAATAAACAAGCAAATAATTCCATTCATAGTTTTCTTTAAAATAAAACTATTCTGCCGCCAATGTCCGTTCGTCCCCATATCTATAAAAAAAACTACTGAGTCTTGAGGATGGATGCAAATTGGTATCTTGATCACCCACCCTCCAATCATCAAACATACCACATTGCAACCTATACTCTCAGTAGTTTTTATTTTATTTAAGGTTAAAGTGAGCCATGGATCGTGTATCTGGCAGTGCTCTCCAGAGCCATGGAACGCGCCCTTACTCTACCGCACTGTTGAGCAACTGGAGTGGAGAGCTGCCGGTCATAATTCATGGTTTTATACATCATTATACATTGTACAGAAAACTCGATTGCGCAGAAGAAACTTCGGCGCATTTTTTACTTGTTGCTTTCAATCTTTGTCTTTGCGGCGTCACTTTTCCTATTTAGTTACTTTCGAGAAACTAATGAGGAAATAGTCAATGGAAGGGGGTGCTGTTGAACCAAGAAATACCGTTGCAGGTGATTTAACAAGTTCTGTATTTATGTTTTTCACGAAAACAAAATGAATTGTCTGCTATCCTAAAAGGAAAATTGGAATAATTCGGGTAAGTACACACAGAAAAATGAGACTGAATCCCCACAAAACTAGACCTTAATGACTAACTAATCTTATTCTTAATATTTAGTGCCACTTGGTGTTATCTCCGAATCCACGTTCAATTTTTCACAACGCATATAAAGTACACTAAATGCCGATAGAGAACTTGGCATAGTTCCCAAAGTGTTCTAAATCTGCAGAAATGAAAGTATAGTCTATGTAACTATGCTTCGGTACTTTTGGTTTTGCCATCACAGCAAAACTGCTTTCTGGTTGTAAGGTCTGTAGCCTCCTGGAATCTTTACCGTCTAGAACATAATGCTTGATGTGCTGAATTCCTCTTAACTAACAAGGTAGTTTGAATCGGGTGACGATTTTCCAAAAATGCTTTTATCACGAGTTTTGTTTCATTGGGGAATTTCCAATATAGTTTTAATTCATAAAGCATCAATTATTATTCCAAAGAGACGCCACGAGACCACGTTAGCCATACTGCAAAGCTGTCAAACAAGTTTTTGGAAGTACTGAGGATACTGAAGAAGCCACTACCAAAGTATTTTTACGGAACAATCCTATTAGAAAGTGTGGAACGATGATGGCTCAACATTTTTTCATTTCATATGTATATTTCTCTACTTGTTGCTCTGCCTTTTTGCTTAGTCACAATTGTTCATTCTATTTCATGGAAGCTATCTTAGCACCATTTGGATTTTTTTTAGCTTGTTAAATTTGAGTTTTCATGTTAAATGTAATAATAATAATAATTTACCAATAACAGTCGCTTTTCAATATCCAGGCGACTTACAAATATCAATTCAGTCCGATTAAAAGAAATGCATATTTGTAATTATTAGTTATTATTGTCTTTATTTCACTGATACTGGGCCGATGAGGCAATTTTGCTCAAGATGAAAATTATGTCAACAAAAAATCCTTGTATACAACCACCATATACACGAGAAAGACAGATAAGTTAAATATTAATGTCTTCTTACAAAGATAGCATCGGTAAATCTTAAACAATGAAATAAAAACTTCAAACTATGAACTGATACAGATAAAGACATCATCACAACAATGATATGAAATCAATACTCTGTAAGAGAAAACAAATCATCACAAACGAAATGGGAGATAAAATACCATATACGGTTCAGTTTTGGCGAGATGGATGTTCTTGCGCTCTTCTCAGCTGCTTGTTCTAATAATAAATACAACGCCATTTTCATAATTAGAAAATATGAAAGGGATTTTTCCTTTATCACCCTTCTCTCTTCTGAAGATCACTGACGTCACTCGTCGCACCGAAAATGTCAAGATACCTTTCATCTTACACATACACTTATATAAACGGGTAACACACGCGCGCACGCACACACACACACACACACACACACACACATATATATATATATATATGAATATTATATCTATATATATCTAATATATATATATATATATATACACACACTTGTAACACACATAATACAAAATAATATATATATATATATATATATATATATATATAATATATAATACAGAGAGAGAGAGAAGAGAGAGAGAGGGAGAGAGGAGAGAGAGGAGAAGAGGAGAGAAGGAGAGACGAGAGAGAGAGGTGTCTAAAAATATGGTATTACTGATTATAAACATAACAAACGTTCCAACTGAGTAATAATGAATTGCAGCTGAACAAAAAAAATTTCTAACTGAAGAAAAGAAGCTATAATTAACCTTACTTACAAAAGGACCAACTTATAAGCCCTCCTCTAAAAACTATTCAAACAAAGGACACAAGGGCGGAATGATAAGACGAGTTTTTCTCGAATTCTGAAAAAGCCAAAATGTCTCCTCTAGTTATAAATGCCTACGACACTGACTATATTTAAAGACTTACGGCAAAAATAAAACGGAAGAATTCTGGAAAACACAAATTGTCCCTTTTAAGCGTCGTTTTTGGATAAGGACCAATAACCAAGAAAGAGAGAGAGAGAGAGAGAGAGAGGAGAGAGAGAGAGAGAGAGAGGATGTGGTTAAGACATAAAGTCAGGTTATCCATTCTTGGGGTACAATGAACTGAGAAGGGAAGCGAGGGGGAGCTGCCCAAGAAGTCAAGGGGAATAGAGTGGAAAAAGAAAACGAGAATGTAAAAGACGCTAAATGAGGGGAGATACGATCGGACAAGAAAAGGACGAAAGAGACGATGAAGACCACTTCAAGTAAAAGCCAAAGTAATAAGAATCACTTATTCAAAATATAAAGAAATTTTCGGTGCGTTTAAAATGGCGAATTAATTTCATAACTTTATAATATAATGCAGCAAATACTCCCTAATCTGATGTTGGTAACAGACAAGAACAAGAGTAAGGCTTAGGAATAGGCAAAGCAATCTATCTTGCTGTACATCAGGATACTAAAAATAGGGTAGGAACCTAAAATCTATAAATAACAAATATAATAATAATATTCCAAATATTCATAATAACAGAGACAACAATAATAATAGCAAAGAACGAAAGAAAATAGCAGCAAAATGGTACTGTAGGAAAGGAAATTAAGAGATAATCTCACATTAGTGTCGTATATCAAAATGAAAACGGGGACAAATTATGCAAAGCATAACGTGAATTATTTTTTATACTTACCAGTAACGAGGTAATTCACGGAGGAAATAAAACGGTAAACAAGGATTGGATGTTGTCTCCAAGAACTGCGTTAAATAACAGTATGTATGTGCATGTATATGTATGTATGTAAGCATGTATATGTATGTATATAGAATAACTTGATCACGAAGTATATAAACGTGATGCTATGTATAAATAAAGGTTTTTTTGCCACGAAGGAAAAAAATGAAAAAAGCATACAATGTGTGTGTATGTGTTGATTTCCAGTTAGATATTATTCTCTTTTCATCAAAAGGATGGTTAGAAAGAACGTAGGTATTTAGTTATTAACTGGTAGGGGAGAGACTTGAAGGTTTGTAACAAAAAGTCCAGCACAGATTTATGATATTGTCTTGCTTAATTAGGAAAAGATTTTCAATATATATATATATATATATACCTAAATATATATTATATATATATATATATAATTATTCATCATGTATCTTATGTGTATTCCATCTAAACGAGTTGTCCACTTATCCGGAAGGATACCAGCATATGTTAACCTTCTTCGTCTGTTTCAAGCAACCGGGGGACGAGCTGCTATCCTCGCTCTTCTTCAAAACACATTAGCTGCCTCTTTCACTATTTCGGTCAACAAAATCACGATGGTTTCTTCCAAGACCTGGATCAAAGTCGTTTCCTTTCCAGATAATAGAGTAGTAAAAATGAAACTGCTTAAAATTACACGCTATGAAAAGTATAGGCTCATATGAATGAAACGGCAGGTGAATGGTGATTTCCAGATAGATAATTTTCTTCACCAAGAGGATGGTTAGAAAAGAAACGTAGGTATTTTATTTATTAACTGGTAGGGGAAAGGCTTAAAGGTCTCATAAGAGACGCCCAGAACAGGTTTATGATCTTGTCCCCTCTTAATTAGGAAAGATTTCTATACACACACACACACACACACACACACACACACATATACATATATATATATATATATATATATATATATATATATATATATAATACATACATATATATATATATATATATATATATATTATATATATATATATATATATATATATATATTATATATATATATATATATATATTATTTATATATATATTAATATATACATACATTTATATGTGTATATATATATATATATATATATATATATATATATATATATATATATATATACATATATATATATATATTATATATATATATATATATATATATATAATATATATATATATTTGAAATCTTTCCTAATTAAGAGGGACAAGATCATAACCTGTTCTGGGCGTCCTCTTACGAGAGCTTTAAGCCTTTCCCCTACCAGTTAATGAATAAAATACCTACGTTCTTTTCTAACCATCCTCTTGGTGAAGAAAAAGTATCTATCTGGAAATCAACATTCACCTGCCGTTTCATTCATATGAGCCTATACTTTTCATATCTTGTAATTTTAAGCAGTTTCATTTTTACTACTCTATTATCTGGAAAGGAAACGACTTTGGTCCAGGTCTTGGAAGAAACCATCGTGATTTTGTTGACCGAAATAGTGAGAGGCAGCTAATGTGTTTGAAGAAGAGCGAGGGATAGCAGCCTCGTCCCGCGGTTGCTTGAAACAGAACTAAGGTTAACATTTGCTGGTATCCTTCCGGATAAGTGGGCAACTCGTTTAGATGGATAATACACACAAGATACATGATGAATAATAATATATAATATATATATATATATATGATATATATATAATATAGTATATATAAATATATATATATACTATATATATGTATGTATAATACATATATACCATATACTTATATATATTACTTCTATCTATCGCTTCTAGGATGTTAATGAGCTATTCAGCAATTGATTACGATTTTAATTAAAAATATTCGCATCCTATACAGTTACAAATGCAATTACACTATCTGATACACAGTAATCTTTAATTACAAATGCAGTTTCAATTACATGAAATTTTTAAACTAACTAAATATTGGAATTATTTTATTCTGCAATGCACATCAGCACACTGCATGAGTACATTGTTCATGTAAAAGTTAACAATTTATCGTACATTTGTGTCATCTTTTCGATTTGTATTGGTATAGACTAAAATTTGTATATCCAATGTGCATTACAGCATGAAATGTTCTAACAATTGCTTACTTCTCACAGAACAAATGATGTCATCCAATGTTTAAATACTGTTTCTAAAGAAATCTTTTGTGCTCCGGTTTCAAAACGGGAAAACTGTTGTCTTAGTAGCAGTAACTGACTTTGCTTATAAAAAAAAAAAAAAAGAAACCGAGTACGAAAATCAATACAGAAAATACTATAATTATAAGACTTGCCTTGATTAGCGATATATGCTGTTGTATTCTGAAGAATGACAATCAATGTTTGAAGTGAAGAAGAAAATGTCTATTATTTCCTTACTCCACAGCCCTGGAACACACGTCGCAGAAATATTCCATACCGATCCAAATCTATGCAGTTTTCATATTCGTTACATTTCAAGAAATGGTAAGATACAATGGAAATGACTGGCTGACTAAAAATTGGCACATTCAGCTTCTGTCCACCTACAAGTTGTGAGTGAGAAACAATTTGCCATCCTCAAGACCTAGCGAATACATCTCAAAATGGGTTCCTCATTGTTCTTTTATCCATAAACATTCAAGACTAACTTACACTGCTGCAACAGGATCTTGGCAGTATTAAGTCACCCCAGCTAAATATACCAAGTGAAACAAAATATCTACACTTAGACTTTTGTCAGTTTTGTTTAAAAACACTCAAAAGATTGTAGGCATTGGAAAGAACAAAATATTGTGAGACAGGCAAATCACTGTATAATATCGTCAAAAGGTTTGTGAAGTAGAAGTAAGAACGCAGAAGTAGCGCTTGTGATGTACTGCGACATTTTGGAATTGACCAGTATCCCAAATTTTTTTATTTCTAACCGCCAAATTGTAAAAAATTTTACACAATGGTAGTCATTAAAAAATTCGGAAAAATACAATAGCGACAACATTATTGTTGAAAGTAGCAAATGTTCATTCGCGTTAGAAACGCCACTAAATTTCGAATATTTCAAATTGTAGCCAATTTTATGTTGGGTAAGGCAGAATTTTTTAGGCATCTTCGTCAGGTAAAATACAATTCTCTTTTACAACACAAGGTCTCCACTTCATCTTATTTCTCCACCACACAGCGGAATCTAAAGGAATTAGTTTTAAGAACGATTCGGCTTGATCTTTTTTCTCAATTATCATCTCCTCAAGGTAACTTCTCCATCTCTATTTTTGGTCAACGTACAACTAAGCTTGGTTTATCTTTCCAGGCGGCTCTACGCCAACCTCGGATTGCATTGCTCATTAACTCTAGATTTCTCTGTATAAGGTTTTGAAATTCTTATTCTGCTATGTCTCGATTGGTTCTTGAACCTTCTTCATTTCGGGTTATCCACAGCCATCTTTCCTTTTCTTAGCACTTGGTTTGTTCAGTACTGGCCAGAAAAAGGGCATTTGGCTGTCGGTCCCATTGCACTTTGCACTTATGGAAAAATATCTTCGCAGGCATCTGCCTTGCAAATCTTCGACAGGAAAGAAGAACATATTTCGAATTCTGGCATCTTATCAAATATCCAAAAATATCCCAGTCTACCACGTTGGCAAGACATTAATCGCATTACTTCTGTCCATTTTGCTGTTGAAATTAATGAGCTTTGTTTGTGTTAATCGCATTAGAAAGTACTGTGGGCGTCCCCAACCCCTGCAGAGCTTGGGAGGAAAGCCACCTATGGATGGAAGTATTATTGTGTGACCTGAATAAGCGGCGCCTACCTTATGTCCTGCCTCTTCCCTCTACTTTACCACAACGAACTCACTGAACTCTAACATGCAGGCACTTCTGATAAGGCCAGTGTGCATTCTTTGTGACTTCCTGAGAATAACATCTTTTGGTGCAATTATCTTCACTTTTTCGACTTTCAATTCCTATGCACTAAATGACTCACTGTTTTATTTTCATATTACAAATGGGTTTCTATTTTAAAGTCATGAAGACGACAGACAAAACTAAAAACAGAAGAAATTTTCAATATATTCAGGGATATAAAAGAAAAATAACCCATATAAAAAAAACCTGAGAACTCTTCTTATAGACAACATTAGATGGAGGTGAGAAAAGAAGAAAAAAGCATAACTTTAACGAACAATGACAAACACTGCGAATAAAAAACATTAAACATTCCTTAAATAAGAATATAATAATTAACATATTACAACATATGTATATACATTATAAAAAGAATTTACGACAAGAGATATTATAAATAAAACTCATATAATATATATATATATATATATATATATGTATATATATATATATACATACATATATATATATATATATATATATATATACACACATATATATATATATATATATATATATATATATATATATATATATATATATCTTGCAATTCCACAATGGTCCAGTGGGTGAAGTATATAAGAGATCCTCAAGTGAAAATGAAAGAAGGAAGTACCAAGACTTTCAACTTTTATTCCAAAGTCATCTTCATGGTACTAAACAATTTACTGGGAACAACTTACACAAGAAAGCAACATGAGGCCACAAATAACAATAAAACAAGTCAACAACCTACTTAAGTAAGCAAATAAACATTGTTCAAAACAAAAGACATACTTAGCGAAAATAAGCAGTTACTACAAATCACAGTACAAAACTATCTGTTTGTAAATAACCTAACAAATCTTTTAACTTTTAAATCATCATGAATAAAACTTTTCAACAATTCGTCCATCTTAAAAAGACCATCGCTCATATTCATGCTACTAAAAGAACTAATGAGGCAACCTTCAGCTACCACTGATGAACTTCTAAGAAAGACTCTAGCTTAATTCCTGTCTATGGGGAGTTCAAAATCCCTCACGTGACAAAAATGGCACTTGAAGCGTTTGCAACCCGCACATTACATTTATGCTGTGTAACTCTCTTACTTAGTTCCTTACCAGATTGTCCAATATAAGACAAATTACAAACAGAGCAGTTAATTTTGTACACGACTCCTTTTGTCATCACTGGTTTATTACAAAACAACGCATTCTTGACAGATGAATTATTGCTAAAAACAACATTTATTTTCAGCCATTTCAGGCTACGTACAATTGATAAAAATTCACAGTGGTATGGCAAAACTAAATTATTTTCAATTTCAAAATTACTTGATTTTTTATTGATAGCTGCCTCCATAGTACCAAAAAGTAATTTTGAAATTGAAAATATTTTAAATTTTGCCATACCACTGTGAATTTTTATCAATTGTACGTAGCCTGAAATGGCTGAAAATAAATGTTGTTTTTAGCAATAATTCATCTGTCAAGAATGCGTTGTTTTGTAATAAACCAGTGATGACAAAAGGAATCGTGTACAAAATTAACTGCTCTGTTTGTAATTTGCCTTATATTGGACAATCTGGTAAGGAACTAAGTAAGAGAGTTACACAGCATAAATGTAATGTGCGGGTTGCAAACGCTTCAAGTGCCATTTTTGTCACGTGAGGGATTTTGAACTCCCCATAGACAGGAATTAAGCTAGAGTCGTTCTTAGAAGTTCATCAGTGGTAGTTGAAGGTTGCCTCATTAGTTCTTTTAGTAACATGAATATGAGCGATGGTCTTTTTAAGATGGACGAATTGTTGAAAAGTCGTGTACAAAATTAACTGCTGTTTGTAATTTACCTTATATTGGACAGTCTGGTAAGGAACTAAGTAAGAGAGTTACACAGAACGGTTCAAGTGCCATTTTTTGTCACGTGAGGGATTTTGAACACCATATAGACTGGAATTCAGCTAAAGTCGTTTTTAGAAGTTCAATGTTAGTTGAAGGTTGCCTCATTAATTTTTTTAGTAACATGAATATGAGCAATGGTCTTTTTAAGATGGACGAGTTGTTGAAAAGTTTTATTCTTGATGATTTAAAAATTAAACGAGTTGTTTGATATTTTATTGTAGTAACTGCATATTTCCGCTAAGTATGTCTTTTGTTTTGAACAATGTTTATTTACATACTTAAGTAGGTTGTTGACTTGTTTTATTGTTATTTGTGGCCTCATGTTGCTTTCTTGTGTAAGTTGTTCTCTTAAAATTATTCAGTACCCTGAAGATGACTTTGGAATAAAAGTTGAAAGTCTCGGTACCTCCTTCTTTCATTTTTACGTGAGGATCTCTTATATATATATATATATATATATATATATATATATATATATATATATATAGATATATAGATATATAAGTATATATATATACTATATATATATATATATATATATATTATATATATATATATATATATATATATATATATATAGTATATATAGAAGATGGGTAAAGAGAAAAACAATAATACTGTACCCATTGCATACATGTGCTTTGCTTTTTCAAGATCTCCACTTCCTTCAGTGTGAAGGTAGATAGACAGACATACACACAAACACACATATATTCCACTTTTACATTCAGTCTTGGGTTTAAACATTTTCATTTCCTTCGCCTTAAAAGAACAAGTATGTTTTCAAAGGGCACGTTGATGACATCGAATTTTAATTAGTTAGAGGCTTGCCAAAAAATAATCCCATAGTCATATTAAGATGAAAACCTTTAACATATTTAATTTTTGCGTATTAGTTTTGTTAACATGATCAATAATTGCATATTACTTTAGGCATCCATCTCTGAATAAACGAGGACAGATATGTGCATCATGTATCTTAAATTTTGATCATCGTATTAACAGTTCTTTAGTAAAAAAAAAAAAAATGTAAAGCTCAAGATGGTTAATAACAAACAATAACCTGAAATACAGCAGTAAATAAACACGGTTTGGGGTTGAACATAACGCATCTCCAAGAACACACAGGCCTCCTGAATATCTTATTAGGCCAGGAAATGCGTAAATTATTTCCAGGAAATGCGTAAATGAAAATCGTGAAGAATTACTATATCAACATATACCATGCAGGATTCTTCCGTTACCTGCCCATTCTGACGGTTGCCGAGAACCAGGATACGGATCAATGCTGACAAGAGCTAAAATTACGTACTTGAATTCTAAACACTCGAGCTTTTACCAGAACTAGTCACGTTTATATAGAGTCAAGTACAGTACACAAGGAGACGACAAGAATCTAAGAGAATGGATGAAATGAAGATATGCATACATCATATACGTGTATATATATATATATATATAATATATATCTTTATATATATAGATATATATATAATATATATATATGATTAATTATATATGTATACCTGTGGGGGTTTGTACTCTAATGAAAGTTTCTGGGTACACCCAGTGATGGTT
The DNA here is from genome assembly GCF_015104395.2 of Macrobrachium nipponense. Lineage (NCBI taxonomy): Eukaryota > Metazoa > Arthropoda > Malacostraca > Decapoda > Palaemonidae > Macrobrachium > Macrobrachium nipponense. The sequence goes on along the minus strand of NC_061110.1, from coordinate 48,382,593 downwards.
GAGACAGACTCAAATAAAATAAGTAGTTAATAAGCAGACACGGTAAGAGACCGTTTCACACAAACACACACACACACACACACACAAATACAAAGGTTTAGGAACGTTGCTGTTTAAATGCTTTCAAAGAATCCCTTGCGGTGACATGATACTGGTAATTTTTGACTACGGAAATATTTCCCGATATTGCACGTTTCTCCCAGCATGAAAATCTACGTCAAAAGGTTTATAATCCCTTCAGAAAGGGAGAGAATTGCGGAAATTGCTTATTGTCAGAACAACTGCAATTGTTTTGTTCCAGAGATAAGCCGTAACTTTCAGCCAAGATAGATAATACAGAGATACTTCAGATGCCCTCGGCTGGTAGCCTGCAAGACCTATAAAACTCAAGTAAGTCTCGTACATTAGCCGATAACAATGGCGTCTGGTCTCTCTCTTTCATGAGTTTCTATGTCTGAGAGTCTGGCCAAAAGGAGTAACTTGTAAATTACGAGGTAACTAAATGAACGAACAGTCCATTACCCGATTAAAATACGCAACCTAAGTGAAAGGTTATCTCTTTCGCGACTCGCAATGAAAAGTTACGAATATAAGTCTAAATAGATATGCAACAGAGAGAGAGAGAGAGAGAGAGAGAGAGAGAGAGAGAGAGAGAGAGCTGGGGGGATGGGGAATGAGGTTATAAGGGGGATCTTCCATTCGAAATTGGGCTGGGCCTCTTCTGTAGGACCGCCAGGGTGCCATAACGCGGCTTACAAACGACAGGAAGGAGGCCGTTGTTGGAATGAGATGATGGTCGCCAGGGTGATGCCTTGATACAAAGAGAGAGAGAGAGAGAGAGAGAGAGAGAGAGAGAGAGAGAGAGAGAGAGAGAGAGAGAGGAATGTTGAAAACGCCCCCACCTCCACACACACACACACCCCCGTTCACACCATAAGAAGAGAGAGAGCGAGAGAGAGAGAGAGAAAAACAGTATCTAACATGACCTAATTAAAATACAGAGAAATCATAGCGTTACCTGGTCCCTAATATGGGCGGAGATAAGACATCAATGATGCCCTAGTGAGAAATAGAAAAGGTAATAAGGGCTATGTCAGTGGTAACACGATTATAAGAAACGGGGCCACACTAAATAGGGAACAAGAACAAAGGTGAGTTCTAAAGCCCTATTATTTCGAGCAAGGCATATTCCGGATAACGTTTCCCACACCTATATACAGAAATGGAGGTGGAGTTTCTACAATGTTTCAAGGTCTAATTTTCGTGTTCTTATAAAGATGAATAATACCAGCGTATTTTAAAACTTTTCTTTCTTTCACTATCATTCTTTTATTAATCACATTACAACTTGAGAACAATTGTAAAATGTTAAATAATATTTCCAAAGTGAAATAAACATTATTACCGGTGAATTAGGAATATAATTGACTTTAACGAAGGCACAACGTCAAACAATTTATCCGTTAATCCAGATTAGTTTGATAACTGCCATAACGAGTGATACACAATGTTTGTGACGTTTCTTGTAAAACGAAAACTATAAACAGACTAAACTTACTAAACATCTGGCGAACATACTATGACTGCCTATCACCAGAACACTAAATTAGGATTTCATATCAGTCGAACTGACTTCTCAGTGAGGTCTACTGATTTTTCCAATAGACTTCATGAGCCTTTCTCTCGTTGCTGCCAGCCAAATATACAAATTTTGACATCAGGTCTCTCAATTAAGGTTTTATACATCTCTGGGGAGACTTCATAGCATAGCAGGCTCATATACTGGAATATGGAGGCATTAATTTTATAAAGCGCTCTCTACCTCCTCTTACTTGGGAAATGATTCCTTTCCTGAAGGAAACTTTGAGTGAAAATTCTAGGAAAAGAAATATTTAGTCATTTTTGCCTCACACTGCTGAACCAAACATTAAGCGTGGTTACAGATGTGGCTGTGATGTGGCAAACACCTCTTTTGGCCATCACCAGAGCAGAGTTGTCAGAGCTTCTGTACAACTAACTATGAAACTTTTTCTTCGCTGCTGCTATATTATTATATTGCATGGCGTATTGTATCATTGCTTCGAGAGATTTTAACATTCAGGAATACTATAGTGACATCAAGCATTTCTGATGCATTTTGAGTTATGTTGAACAACTTATTTTTTCATTAATCTGTAAGTTTCCACTGTGAAAGCTATTTTTTTCTTTTTTGATACTGCATAGCTCTGTAACACGGACTTTGATACACATGGAGAAACTGGTTATTACTAAAAGTCTTATAATTCTTAAAAGACGTAATAAGAGTAAAAAATATGGTATGAATTTACCGTATTATTTTTGCTGAAGGCAACAGAACTGAGTAAATAAAATAGTTGTTGCCGTGAACCCTGATTTACGGCCACCAATTTCTATTAAGACAGCTGACATGGAATGTACAATCACCAAGTCAGCACAATTATGTGGAAGCAAGATGCGCTAAGAACACGTCTGGACAAATCTCGAAGCTTGCAACCCTGGAGGACATGATGCTGGTCTTACTGGTTATAAATGGTATTGATTCGTAAACTTGGAGAGACAAATTTTACAGAATGCACGAAAGGCTTATTTGATATTTTGACGGACAACTTAATTCGTTTTTAATGACAAAAGTACTGCCTTCTGCTATATCACTAGAAGTAAAAATCTACCTTAAGAAATCATGTATGCAGATAGAGGAGGCAAAACAATGCAAAATGATCCATAAAACAGGAGGTAAGGACCTCGGTCTCCTCAAAACAAATGCTGACAATTCTGATACTTTGAAACACAAAGTAGGGCACCCAGGCAATAGCTGTATTCACATGGTCATGCTATAGATTAAGAATCAAAAACTGTTGAGAAAATAACACTTTTTTTTTTTTTTTTTTTTTTTTTTTTTTTTTTTTTTTGTCAGAAGTACAGTTTAAGTTACACAGCTAACTGAAGTTGTAAGAACACTAACAGATACCACATTTATGCTACAGGCATAAAAATGAGAAGTTCTATGTTTTAGAAAACTAAGAAAATTTGGGACCTGGTGAGTGGGCACCAAGAACCTTTTGGAGTAACAAGTATCTTCACCTGTACTGCTTTACTGAAAAGAGATTATAGAATAAATATATGCATAATAAACATTTCCACTACCGTGAAAAGTCAAGTAATAAACGTGAGAACTTGCATCATTTATCAAACCAGATTATTTAGAAAACAGAGAAGTATTCAATATGTATGAGATTTTGAGGAATAGGGAAGCCTTGAATCTTCAAAAAGTGGGGACAATAAAAAGGTGCTGACCCCAGATACATAACTATATTAATTTACTAATATTATCAAAATATACGGATGGAGTCTTATAGGCAATGCTGATTTTTATAATATCAAAAAAGGACTTTCAAGTACCATAGAAAAAAATATGCAGCAAGTTGTAATTGCAAAGTAAGGACTTTTGAATGACACCCTCTAAAAACATAAAGCATCACTTTTGGGCACCCCTGTACAAGCAGATTTCTCTAGACTCTTGGGAATGCTGTGCTTTAGTAAAGGCAAGGACGCATTTAAGATCAGCTAAAAAAAAGCTTAAGTCATTCAGAGGTGAGTGAATAACTAATGGTTTACAAAAGGTTAAAAGTCATGTGGTAGCCTAATGTCAGCACTGCCAATTACGTGATTCAAGCTTCTGCCCTGTACCGGCCTAACAGTAGTATTGTGCCCTATTCCAAGGCATGTCCTCAACGGATCACAAACTTCCAGTTAAACTGACAGCCAGATCATCATTCACTATTCATACAAACCAATGTTGAGCCCCGTCCACATCGCAGAGCCGTTACATTTATTTCAAGATAAAAATATTCCAGAAATCAACAGCAATCACCGAACTAAACTCTGTACCAGACCCCCTCTTTTTCCTGTTTGAATTTTCCTTCAGTTGTTCAAAAATTATTTTTGATGGAATTTTACGCGACGCTCTCACTTCTATGCAAGTAAGGCGTCCAGGCTGCTGCAAGATTCCCGTGGAAAGATCAAAGTTCCCAACAACCTACAAACGGCTACATATGCCGCTAAAAAAATGTGTACTGTTTGGATGAAATGAATTCTTTTATCATGTAAAGTTTCAAAGTTTGCGTTGGAAATATCAGTCCCAATTTGGAGTTCAGCTCTCATATTTGAAGATTTCTACTTAGTCCATCTCCTCAGAGAGAACGGCTATCGTAACTTGTTTCATTAATCCCCTCACTCGCCCACCAACTCCAGGTCCTCTTTCTACTCTGCCACGATGCAGATTTTCTCCTCTTTAGTTGGTATCTTGGTTACTGCTCTGTAGAAGTCAAAATGAAAATTCTTTCTCCTCCCCTCAGATGGTCTCATAACACACCTACTTTGTAAATATCAGCAATCCTTGGAGTGCTTGTTATGATTGCTTCTTTCCTTCTAATGCCAAGCTTTGGAATTCTCTCATTTCCTCAATTTCACTGAATCTTGTAGCCTTTCTCGTTTACGAGGCAGGTGCATCACTTCCTCCCTGGTTAATCTCAGCCCTTTCTGTTTTGTATTTTCTTTGTAGATAAGCAACAAAGTGTCAGAAAGCTTTCACATAGTAATTTGCTGGGCAAATTTTGGTTTTCGTTTAGAAAAGAATATAAAAGGAAGATAATCTTTTGCAATATCAAATGAACCAGAACCACATCCGGCAGTATCTCCCCTAAGGAGATGTATGTTATAGAAGTTGAACAGTCTCTTACTCACATGTAAGTTATCTACATTATTCATTCATTGTTATCAAGCTTTTCAAGCCTTTGTGTATAAAATTTCTGTGAACACTGACACACACACACACACACTCACTCTCTCTCTCTCTCTGCTGTCGTGTGTGCAAGGGTCCTCGGAACTTGTATCGGTTATAAATGAAGAAATTGTCGATTTTTCAAACGTTTTCGCAAAGGAAATACTGTCAAACTTGGTGTGAAACTCCAGAATCAAAATATGGAGTGCAACGCTCCATAAAAAATGCCTAATTTTAAACACTCTACCCTCATTCACGCTGTCAGTTAGGTACAGAACCATTCAACAGTATTCTGTTTCACTGATGAGTAAATTTTAAATCTTAAGGCTTAAGTGTTGAAATCATTTCACTATACATTTCGTAGTTATGAACATGTTCAACTGACTTGAGCGGCATGATTTCTATTTTCTCACATGTTCGCATTATGCGGGAAAGATGCCGTAAAACCTCTGTCTCCTTTGAACAGAGCCTTTGTTTCTGTGTGTTGTTTATCTCAAATCCTGAATTTTAGCGTTTTATGTTTTAGAGTACACCATTTAGTTTTTTTTTTTTTATCCCTTGTTTGACTCTAGAAAACAGTTGGAAAAGAGTTACAAAGTGAGTTTAAATATGGATGATTTCTCATTATGACACCTTCCCCTTCACATCTCCATGGGCACTACAATCTCCCTGGGTGACGTGGCAATTAAGTATCCATTTTACCTCTTTTGATACGTCGTCAAACTTTCTCGCCAGTATAGTCGCACTTCATTCTCATCTATTGCAACATTTGCTTTACTTGGGATGCTTCTAAAAATATTTCTAATGACTTTCAAGTGTACGAAGAAGAATGCTGCAGCGTTGTGATGATTTCGGAAAGCATGCAATCTTATTATTGATACAAGAAAGTATAGTCTGAATCTTATATCGGATGAAATTTGCCTTTTGTACGCATTCCTATATATAGTACACGATCTTCTTTCATTCTCAAATACTTGCCTGCCGGGTGGCTTAAGCCTCGTCCACACGGTCGAGCTTTGCCCGACGAACTTTGCTCGATGTGACGTCAGAGGCGGGAAAAGTCAGAACCTCATCCGATGTTTCTCCGTTTCTGACGTCACATCGAGCAGTGTTCGTCGAGCAAAGCTCGACCGTGTGGATGGGCCTTTAAAAACTGATCTGTTTGTGTGTTACAAACATACAAAAGGACCCATTTACTTTTATTTATATACATAGCAACGAATAAATGGAAAAACATGTACCCTCAAAGTATATTAATAAACTATACCTAACTAATTATTAATTGTATAAGATTCAAAGACCCATAAAATTTATGCCCTCCATTATAATTATTATTATAATAATTGTAGCTGTTGTTGTTACTACTGATTTGAATGACTGCTTCTACGCCATTCAGTATTTACCGTCTTCTCTATGAGTTTTATGATATTCTTTACAAATGCAGCTGGATGGTATATTAGGTTGCGTAAGGACAAGGAAAAATGCTTTTCTGACTGCATTTCGACTCCGCTCTAGTGGTAATTTTAGAGTGAATGATGAAACAAATGAACCACTGCACGAGCGCACCTTGACCTAAATGTCCCACCCACAAATGTGAGTACACTATAAATATGGTTGAATGCACCATTTCTTAGCTTGACTGCACCACATCCCTTGTGGTCTGAATAGAAAACACGTTAACCTTATTTGCCAGGCCATCCCGCCCCCCTCCCCACAGATAACCTGATCAGGACTATCATATCCCACAGAGTAAAATGCAGCAAAGCATCCTAATTGTTCCTTCCCTCATCCTTGAGTATTGGGTCCTACTCTGATCCAAATGGCATTGGATCCTAAACCTAGGCTGACCCATACCACCTTGAGTCAGAATAAAATACAGTAATGGCCCTAGCCATACCTTCCTCAATCTGATCTAACCTACGTAAGGTGCCGAGTTCTCACCTAACTGGGTGGTCTGAAGACGACCCCCACTCCCTCCATCAGCGTCTCAACCTTGATCTAGACGCCCTAAATAAAAAAGTGAAATACAGAATTTCAGCTCAGCTTCTCCTTGCACAACGGGTCGTATCTGGCAAGGGAGATATGAACGCTAATTAAATATACTAATATTTAATTTCAAAAATAAAGCAGATTAGTCCTAACTACTGTGCATTAATCTCTACAACAGCTACAGGTAAAGTCAACCTTACAGACATACGCATGCCCCCTTCCCGCCCCCCAAAACATAGCAAATATTCATCAAAGAATTGACATCTCTTTTTTTATGCCACGGAGCCATCAATATGACCAAAAACAAAAGGGATTGCGCCAGGTCGCAATAAAATATGGACGTGAACAATTAAAAATTAATAAAGATAGCAATCCTCTTTAATGCGTGAACTTTAAATAAATCGTTATAAGGAAATAAAAATATTATGACCATCATATTATGTTCATTTTTAGTTAATCATGTAAAGAGACACATGAAAAATATCAAAGGTAAATAAAGCATTCTTTACACCAAGCAAGTGAAGAGGAGTATGTTGGGAGGAAAATATTTGAACATTCGAATACAGTAAATAGCCAATTACCATAATTGCAGCCAAAGAATTAGCTCCAAATCTATATCAATACACCTCAGTTATACAGAATGGGTTGTTCATCTATTGTGGTGCTTCCCATCTTTAAGGTTGAACTTGTGTGACCTTTTATCTAGCCGTTAAGGCTGGTTTTTATTCATGAGAATTTCATAACAATCCACCCACGCCTCTCTCTCTCTCTCTCTCTCTCTCTCTCTCTCTCTCTCCTCTCTCTCTCTCTCTCTCGTCACCAACAGCTTCTGAATGCTCTCCCTTCTGTCCCCCGTGTATGAAAGGGCTTGGTATGATTTAAATGCTTTCTCATGTCCATATTCATATTTATTAATAAGGGCTCTGCAAGTGTTAATCATCTGTTAGTTGCTGTTAATAGCGTGAAAAACGGAGCTAATAATTTCTTTAAAAGCAATAACTATAAGTTGGATCACTATGAATTCTCAATTTAAATTTTAGAAATTTCTGGAAGTAAAGAGGAGGAGCATTTCGTAATCAGCAGACCGCAAGTTTGACAAAATACCTTTTCTCTCCTAAACACGTTAAATCAATCTTGTAACTAACACGATACTTTTTGATGTCACTTTTAGTGGGCATGGATTCATATCTATTTATATATTTTTTGTATTTCCCAACTTTATAAAATGCATTAGGCGTCTACAATATACTTCTTTGTTTGTGAGATAATAGACTCAACGATATATACACCCCACGTTTAAACTTGTCTTCCTCCAACTCAGGAACACTTTCTTTTATCTATGGTCCAAATAAATCTATGCCGAATGAAAATATATCACGGCCAAAGCTTCGTGGGAGTATGTGACATCTCAAGGGTCCAGACTGGGCTACTGACCCAATCTCAAAATCCATTCTTTATTAAGGGCATGGAAAATAAACACAATAATCAGAAGATAAAAGTTTCACTGAATGAAGTCAGAATTCCATACAGTACATATCCGTACATATACATAGTTTTATCTAAATGTACGCGCATCAAATCATTCTGTACGCCTTTGGCTCTGCATATCATCTCCCCACACTCACAATATTCCTTTCGACCTACTGAGCTGAGACCTTACTTCTCATTTCTTATTGCAGCGTCATTCACAATAATCACTGATCAGCGCCATTCTCCTTCACGGAACTTTTAACAAATATAAGATAGGATATTAAATGTGAATGGTTTAAAATGCAAATAATACTAATGGACGATGAGTACGTCTCACCTTATGGTCAACATATTCAAATCGAAACAAGAACAATTGAAAGTAATAACCATTAGTTATGAACTAACATTTTATTTTTGGTTAAAACTGGATCTTTCCATTATTTTCTAAATTTCCTGGACCTGCACATAGGAAAATGGATCATCATAGCTGGGATTAGGGGTTATATTAGGCTCGAAGTGGGAACTCTTATCAGACCATCAACCATACGAAAATATTCACTAAGAATTATCAGTAGTCTTCTCTTATGGATATCTCTACCGGGAACTACCATTTGGAAAGGCCCATAGATTCTAAGGGTGAGCTATTTCTGAAGGACAGAATCTTGGCAACAGAGTATTCTTGCAATGCCGCCATAAATATTTGGACATATTAATTCTGGTAAATCTATCCCATTGGAGTTTGGTAGAACGTAGACGTTATTTGTGCCACTCGCAGAGAATTGAAATCTATCATCAGCTAATGTAATCTTTTAAAGATATAGATATTATATCTTTTTATCTATCTATATGGTTATTTACTGTTATATTAATTTATTTATTTGGACCTTTACAATTTAAATTATATGGATAATTCTCATAAGAGAACCAAATGTTCTCGGCCACTAATAATCCTTAAGGTAGGACTTGGGAAACTTTCACCAACATTTCACTGTCTGGATGTGTCTACGGTCATATGCATAACTACATTAATGCATCATGTCAGTGTAAAGTAAAAGCCAAGAAACCAGAGGTATGTGTGAACTGTAAACAGGAAGTCCAGAGCAAATACAGCAAGATCACCACTGTGTCAACTATGGAAGGAACATAATGACTATCTCTGAATGAGTAGTCTAATACAGAACAACAAGGAACTACAGCTGGACCAAATAGACAGGCAAATCAATTAGAAGTTCTCACAGGGAGTTCTTCACCTGCTGCGGAGGGAGCTCCAAGTCCCTCCAGCATAGTAGAGACTCGTAGAACCACCTCCAGCAACAACTCCTAACAGGAACAAGGGACTGCATCTTTTATTTCTACAAGACATCATTACCTAATTCTTTGGTGCTCACTAAAGGACGAAAGGATGCACTCCACCTCAGATAGTGGGGTCTTGAAGCACCTCCATCAGACTCATCTTAAAACCTCAGGTCTTACTGAAGACCAAAAAAAGAAAAAAAAAAAAAAAAAGTGTTCAGTAAGGAATAATGATACCATGTAGGGTGATTTACTATACCCAATACTTCACATCAAATCCTTTATTTACATTGGCTAAAATAACTGACAGCTTTACAGATGCTACTCATAAGATACTAAAAAATTAGAGGACTGGAATACCGTCAGGAAACCTATATATTTATTTAGGACAGAAGCGCACTATTTGGCCAGAATTTTTGAAGAATATACAAATGATTTTTAATATTTTTTTTCTTTAGCTTCTTATAGAATCTGTTTTCCTGAAGCACATAATTCGAGAATTCCTGGTCTTTAATCATAAACTATAGGTAATTTTTGTAAAGTAGCTGCTCTATTCTTTTATATGCATTTTATTTATTCCTGAATATTATTTATAACATTCGTTACTTGCCTTTCACAAATCAAAACTAAAATATTCAGCGTTTGTACACTAGGGTTTCTGACACAAAATAATCTTTATATAAAATCACACACCTGTGAATATAATAACCTAAACAATTTACTTTAAAATGCAATCATTTACGAAGGTAAACTGTTTACTTAAAAAGAAAATTACGAAATTGGTATTCTAAACAATTTACTCCTAAATAATAACTGTTGCAAGTTACTATAGGCTACTGGGTCATAAAGATTTTTTATCAGCACTGTTATGCAAATGAATACCTGTTTACCTCCATAAGGATTCTATATGAGCATATTTATGCAAATGCAGAGCTATTAACCTCAATCTGAATTGCCAACAAAAGCAACAATACACAAAGCAGAAAACCATACAGTATTAAACTTCATCTGATTATCCTAGCATTAAATGCCAGACACTACGTGAGCAGGCGTATAGAATGGCACTTAAACCTCAGCCAAAAGCCATACGCTCTGGCGCTTAACGAGGCAGTAAATACATACACCTACAATAGAACTGTCAAAGGCAAGATTCACTTCCGTCACAATACAATTAACGGAATCAGGAATATCAATGAGTTTTCCTCAGAAAATTGGCTTCCGTTAGAAGCATAACCTATTTTCGGTTGATCACGAGGAGCAGAATAAGTAAAAAAAAAAATGGACTATGTTAAAAAAGAAAAACAAAACACTATGTATTACTAGATTTAAATAGCGATACTGTTGCTTATGTAGTATTTCTTAAATATGCTACCAATTTCTCCTAGGAAATAAGCCCATGGAAGTGGCAACCTCGTGTTCTTGTGTTGTGTTGTTTAAGAATGATGGATTAAAAAAAGATGAAAATTAGAGCCGCAACAAAGACCAATGCTATAGGAGGAGACATCCTCGTCCTCTAATGATGGGAGACTTTGGGAAAGAGAAAACTGAATCCGGAAGAGGTTTCCATAGATTCATATCAGACGAAAGCAATAATTCACCAACACGGACTTTAATACTTTCTGTCTTTGGTTATGTTAATGCTAGTCCTTGTATAAAAGAATCTCAACTACGTGTTCTTCCAGTATCTGTTTAGTATTATACGATTTATTTCAAGTACTACACGTTGCAATAACCTCTCTCTCTTTGTTTCTTTCTCATATGCAGGTCAACAGCGTATCTCAAGAATTAAAATCTACCTTATCATTCAAAGGATAAATCTAGATGAGTATGAACTTCGCTATAATTAGGTATTTATTTTGGATATTATTCCATTAATAATGAATTGAAAACTTTCAAGAAAACATCCTGAAATTGACCTCTTCTATGATGATTGGACGAATTCCTATCTCTCTTCGTTCCATTAGTAGGTAGGAAAGAAATTCTACTCCTATAGTCTATTTATAAGGAATAAATTCTGGATCAAGTTCAGGTTTCCGCTTCTTAAATGAATCTGTTAAGTATCACAGAATATGCGCACAGATGCTATACCTCATATATGATGTAATGGCAAAGAATTTACTTCAATACTACTGTTTCAAATATTCATCCAAAACAAGGGGGTTTATGTATTGTCTACTAGCTGCCACTTGCCAGCCAGCATTTGCAATGCATGACCATTCAACATCCCCTCCGAATCGGAATTGCAAGGCTGATGAAAACTGACAGTCGTCCAGTATGATGATAAAGCAGATATACATATGCTATAAGCGTCATTTGTGAAAGATGTTCAAGCACGAACAACTGCAGCAGAATTGAATGCATCATGTCTTGTACCTGTCAGTCCTCCACTGACGCCATGCGTCCAATCGGTCATCTTTCACTTCATCTATTAGTAAAATGAGAGGAAATGTATTATCCTGTCGAAATGAAGACGTAAGATCAAGTTTGTTAATTAGGTGGTCAAAAAGCAAGATCATTTAACGTATATGCCAAGGAAAATCTAAAGCGTACGCATAAACACAAAAACAAAATACGAAAAAAAATTAGGAATAGCAAGCGTTTAAATGAGAGAGAGAGAGAGAGAGAGAGAGAGATATCATTTAAGGAAAGACAGTAAAATTTACATGTCCATAAAATTCATCAAACACTGACTTGGAAGTGGAGCATCATAGAACAACAAAAAAATAGTCAAACTAATTTGAAAGGAAAGAAAAAGGTAAGAAAGAGAAAGAATAAATAGTGGAATAAATAATTGCCGAAAAAAATACTTAAGAAGAGGGAAAAACGCGGTAACTTTACTCTCCCGCCTTCAAATAAAAGGACTTTGATAAAATGGGTTACCGAACATGGAAATAGGAGAGAGAAAGAGAGAAAAAGGAGAGGCTGGAAAGGGCATGGAAGCGTAAAGAACTGGCTATTGGTCGGGTGGGGGCCAGAGGACGGGTCTCAGATGCAGGACAAGGGAGGGAGGGAGGGAGGAGGATGAGAGGGACAGGGGAGCAGGGATACGGATGGGAGAGGGAATGACAGAGGGCGAGGGGGAGGGGAGCTCTGTTTGCGTTGACAGGACTGTACTAAATGATTCTATTGTTTTTTTCGAGGGAGTCGGAACACCGCAACAACAGAGACCACCAGAGGGAGTAAAAACTAAAGCAGATAGACTGGTTGCACCTAAAGATAGCTTGCTGGGGCAGCTGCAGAAGGGCACATCGGGATAAACAGCTTCCACCCGAGCAAAAATAATCACGGCGTCACTTCTTTCCGAGACGATTCTTTAAGAGAATTAGGTATAATGGAAAATGACTGGGTACGGAGATAGGGAACTTTTATTCTTAGACTTTAACGGAAAAGGTGAGAATTCACGCTCCTATTTACGCAGAAGACACAGAAAAGGCCTGGGTAGACTAAAGGTATACTGAACAGAACTCTGTGTTTGACAAAAATGGAAGAAAGCAGAGAGGGCAGAAAGTATTCCAATCCCCAGCCTCAAATTCAGAGTACTCTTTGACAAATCTTGAAAATAAAAAAAAATAAAAATAAATAAATAAAAAAACGTGGAAAGAGAAACGTAATCGTTATTCATTTGGCCTCTAAGTAGAAATATAGACTCAGTTATTGCTCTTACCAGTAAAGATACGATGGCATGAATAATTACATGCCAATGTGTAAATGGACAATTTAAGTGTAACTGCAGCATTGTTGTCCATGGCCCACTTTTTTTTTCTCCTTCATTATGCTTCTTTCCGATAAAACATTTCCACGTAGTCATAATCTTCTCTACCTGATGTCAACGAAATCCCTCCTGGAAGCCTAGAGTTTTTCTGTCCTTAAGCCCCCTACAGCTACCTATCACTGTGACACGATTGTGAAATTCTCCACCCACATTTCTTCAGCAAATTAATTCAAATGTCAGCCTTCGGACAAGACATCTTTTGGGTGATCACTCCTGCACTTTCTGTCCCTCGCAGCGGGAGAAACCAACCCATGTGAATTATTCCTTTTCAGCTTCCTACTTCAAAATAAAATAACAGCTATCACTTCGACCTGCAACAATACGGCCGCTGGGCAATGGCCAGAGAAGTATTTTGTGACGCTGTTTCGTTCTTGACACTTGCTTGTCACTGGGTGATCTCAACATGACCTTGGGCCCAAATTGGCCAGCAAAATAGACGTCAAAGTTAATCATTTTCATCGTTATTACAGGTTTTAAATTAGGTTACAGCATCGAATTACTTCTTGCTCGGTTACTGTTTATGCAATACAGAAACAATCACACTGGTCGCCCCCATTGGATTTGTAGTTTATGTGAAAGTTACAGTACCTCAAATTTAGGCACTTCACTCGAGATCACTATCTCAACATAAATCTGATTCACTGTCCACATCTTCGAAAAAAAAAACACCCTGATTAAATAATTGGAACCAAGCTAGTATACTAACCAAAACATAATTATCATGCAGAAAAAGTCCAGATCCTATTTACTTCTACCAATATTCACTGGTTTCTGGTTTAAACACAAGAGTGACAAAACAATCCCAGAGTCAAGCACTGTATTGCAGATGCATTTACGTACATTGTAAGCTATTCGAATCTCGGCATACACATTTTACCGAAATTTGAGCATGTGAAGCACTCAACTTCTGTTCTAAATAATCAATTCTCATTCCATTGGCTTAGGGTGCGTCAACACGACAGTAGAACATGTCATAAACAAACGTAGGGAAGTTATCACATACATACACACACACCTCAAACAAGTTGAAGAAAAGTCACGAGTTATTAGAAGTTTTATCCAATATTTGCCCAATAGTGGACCTTGAAGCAATCGATATGCATACACACGAACCGACAGCCAGAGGTCCTGGCCCGAAAATTCGAAATAACACCAAGCAAAATAACGGTTTTGTTTTATAACGTTGTTTAATATGAATAAGCTTAACTCTTATTTTCAAATATATATGAAAGAGTTGCACATCTAGTTAAATATGGAAAATACTGGTTTAAGCTTGGAAAATATAGCGCTTCCCTTGCTTTTCACAGCAACAGAAACAACGACATAACAAAAAACAGTAAAATTTGCCAGCTGATGTCCTACAGAAACGAGTTCTATTACCTCTAAATAAGAATATTTGTAGAGAAATGTATTCAATACGAAGATGACTTCACGGGTTTACCAATAAAACAAATGACACAATCCTCATAAAACCTGAGAGTGCGGGACAATGGGTAAAATTTATTACAGGGAGCATCCTTCTACAGTTTTATGTATTCACCATTTTCAGGAATTGCTGTAACACTCGCAGTATAATTGAATCACTCTCATAATTGTTACTCTCTGGGATTACACCATGGATACAATGTCAAGCGCTCCGTAATTCCAAGTTTATAGCTGTAAATCGAATTATGCACAAAACACGCCATCACTTGCACTATATATACCTTCCCTACTTGGAAATCCACCTGTATTACTGAATTTAGTGTACCGCTTGTTTGGGCTTTTCTTGCTTAAATATATATTTCATAGGTCTCTGTTTACGTTTTATAACTTCATCCTCGTCTTCTTTTGTAACACGTCCTTATTAGTTCTTTGGAACAAATAAGGAAGTCGTCGTGCAAGGGGATATACTGCTTGCACCCCTTCTTGAAATAGTCTCAGATATGAACATCAACTCGCAGCAAATTAAACAGGTTAGTTTATGGATCGAACCTTCTCTTTCAACATTCCCAATATGAAAATAAAGAAATGTTGCCTCCCGCATGACATACTTTATCACGATTCCAAGAGAAAGTACATTCGAGCAGCTTTTTAGCAAGCTGATCACAATTTTTTAAGCAGAAGAGCATATGATATAATTAGATGATTACTCAAGTTATGATTAACTGACGCTTTAGTTTATTTAAAGTGATTTAGGAAATGAATTACAAGTAACCCATGAAAAAATGTTAGTAGTGACAACTTTGTAGCTGTTCCCAAAATAAAGCTTGATTAGTCAAAAAAGTAAAATCACTATTTAATCTCTCTCTCTCTCTCTCTCTCTCTTCTCTCTCTCTCTCTCTCTTTCGCTAGGCCAAATACCTTTTCAAAGCCCTGAAGGAGAGGTCAAGTACGCTGGAAACTAGCGACTTACCAAATTCCAGGAGCAATCCAGTTTCATATTTCGCCTCGACTGTGCGGCCGCTGTCATTCGCCATTCTCGAATAAAAAGGGGAAAGCCGAGTCAGATTGCTTTGCGCCTCACTGCAGATTAGGGGAACGAAAAAAACGATTTCACAATCGTTCCAATCCGGACCCCCGAACCATATGGAGTAGGACACGGTAATATAATAAGGTTGCCAACAACGAAGTCAGGTGATGTGCGCGTTATTTTAGCTATACGAAAGAGAATTCTATTGCAAGCGAAGACGTATAAACGTTTGTTGAGTAATTTATCAACTCAATATCATCGCAATGTATTTAAGTTTATTGAATGCTTCGAGCTGTATTTAATGAGTAATGTATTTACGGAAAACATGTACCAACAGTGGAGGTACTGTGTATGTGTCCACTTGATTATGCAATCATGTGGTTCGGATATGTTCAATGTGCATTAACCAACTAATACGGGAAAGCACAATACCAATAAACGTAAGAAAAAAGTAGTTTGTGAGACATGACGTTCAATCATGCCATATTAAACAAAAGGCATCGTTTATGTCTGAGTCTTCAGTAAAAAATATGCCGTAAAGCAAGACAATCACATAAGCCGACGATCTCTTTCGACTGCCTCAAGTACTACGCCAATGACCTACAAAAGACTGGGCTAACAGTATATACCTTAATAATATCCTAGGATTTGTTGTTAACTATTCACCTTAAAGTAGTATTGGTTTATGTGTGCTCTCCAAACCGAACTAATTGCTTATTCTTAAAAAGCTAAATGTATTAGACTAGATTGAACACCACTACGTAAGGTCTGTCGAGATGCGGAGAGAATTGAACTTGAAAAAGACTACGTCAGTTCTTCTTGGCGGTAATTACTGCCCTTAGTACGAAGAGGCCATGGTATATCGATAGGGATTGCAGTTCATTTCCAACGGACCACCTTGAAATGGGCGAAAGGTATCAGTACTGTTCCTGTGTGTGGACGGCTGAAATCACTCGAACTTGGTCCTGGAGCCCTCGCTCTGAATTTCATTCATCGATTAACTCTGTATCGGCAGTTTTGTACAATTTCTACAAAACTGCCGATACAGAGTTAATCGATGAATGAAATTCAGAGCGAGGGCTCCAGGACCAAGTTCGAGTGATTTCATCGTCACACACAGGAACAGTACTGATACCTTTCGCCCATTTCAAGGTGGTCCGTTGGAAATGAACTGCAATCCCTATCGATATACCATGGCCTCTTCGTACTAAGGGCAGTAATTACCGCCAAGAAGAACTGACGTAGTCTTTTTCAAGTTCAATTCTCTCCGCATCTCGACAGACCTTACGTAGTGGTGTTCAATCTAGTCTAATACATTTAGCTTTTTAAGAATAAGCAATTAGTTCGGTTTGGAGAGCACACATAAACCAATACTACTTTAAGATGAATAGTTAACAACAAATCCTAGGATATTATTAAAAAAAATAAAAAGTTATATTCCGAAGGAAAATGGTTATTGTAACAAAATACATAAGGATATCGCTGCCTACGTGACAAAGTTGAATCGTTGCCAAACTGAACTAGTTAAAATGAAGCAAAAGGTCATAAACGTCGTGTCAATGAGAATTTTATTACATGCCATAGGTCATAGGAAAGCCTCAGGAAAGTCATTCAAGATAGAAAAAATAAATAAATCATGTATATCCATTTTGATGTAACAATAATTCAGTAAGCCAGTGACTTAACAGAACTAGTATTTGAGAATAAAGTATTCTTGTCGCTATGCTCGACAGCAATGAATGTGGAAAAGGAGGGAATAAGTATTTTCAGACGCCAATTTAATCATGGAAAGGCAAACAGTCCATTGTGAGAACGAAATAACACATAATCACAACGCCGGTCACCATCTCAGTCGAATGGGAGAAACGGAGGGGGAAAGGGAGGGGAGGGGTGGGAGGGGAGGGGGGGGGGAAAAAGGGAGGAGGGAGGTGAGGGAGGGGAGGGGAGGGGAAGGGAAGGGAGGGCCATAATAAGGGAAGAGCGGAGGTGAGGTGAGAGGGGAACTGGTTGGGAGATGAGGGAAAAGGGGTAGCAGGTGGTCATAGACTCCTGAAGCAGCCCATGCGACAGGTTTTATGGCAAGTTGGTAAATAAAAGAGGATCCCTGCCACCGATAGGTAGCCACGGGGGACGCCCGCATCAAGATCCACACAGCGGCCCCCCCTACCCCCACCTCACTTCCTCCTCCAGCCCCGAACGCGAACACACACACAAACAACCTCTTCATCCCTCGCAGCAACATCAACCCCTCCCCTCAGTGGGTAAGATCCCCCTTCCATGCTGCACCACCTAACACTAGTTCGCCATCAGCCCATTTCAATACTGGCCCCAACACACTCTCTCTCTCTCACACACCGAAAAAGAAAGATCCTGTTCTGTCATAAACCTCGCTGCTGGTGTTTTAAAACCTAGCCCACGGGCAACCTTTAACAATTCTTACCGTCAATTTTTCTCTGTATTCCCGATTATCGAATACAGTTTCGACACTTCAAGGCATTTTTTTTCCATCACTATTATTAAAAAGACGTTCTAGTTTAACTTCAAAGCGAAAAGCTTGTTGTATCATGAACTTCTTCAATAATTACCAATAGCTATGAAGATTAGATTAACTCATGTAGTTGTACAATAACTGTTCTTTGTCTGTGTAGAAGTGTTTCGTGTCTACGAGCGCGTAAATGAAGAACATATGAATAAATTACCAAAGTGACATAATATTCTATTTAGGAATAATGTCTCTAACATATTAGCAATGATAGCATTTAGCCATAAATACCATTGCAGATTAGCTGAAGGAAATTTTATAGCTTTTAAATCTTTCAAAATATTGTGAAACAATTGAAAATGTTTTTAAACAATCGAAAGAATGTGGAAAAGGAATATGAAATATATTTCAAACACCACTTTATTAAGGAAATTAGGAGAGAGAGAGAGAGAGAGAGAGAGAGAGAGAGAAAGTTTCTTAATCCCTTTTAGACTCCAGATGAGCTCTTGGAAAAGTCAGCCCACCCCTTGACACAGAAGTAAGGGCTAAGTCGGGATGAGCTGTAAATGGACACTTGAATGATTGATTGGCACCGTTCCTGTACTTCTAGAGTAGATGTCGTGTATCAAGGGTATTGGTCTCAAATCGTTGGAGAAGTACACAGATGACGATGAGTACTCTCTTTTTTCTTTGAAGTGAAATTGAGAAGCACGAGGAAAAACAGCTACAGGAAATCAGGTAACAGATGACGAGCATGACAAACAGTACATGTGTGTTCCGTCCAAAGCTTTGTTTGGTCCCGCTACGAATAATCGGAT
This sequence comes from Macrobrachium nipponense, assembly GCF_015104395.2. Lineage (NCBI taxonomy): Eukaryota > Metazoa > Arthropoda > Malacostraca > Decapoda > Palaemonidae > Macrobrachium > Macrobrachium nipponense. Next base: position 48,363,519 of record NC_061110.1, on the reverse strand, counting down.
CAAAACTTTTGAGTCTCTACTGCATATGCACAAATTTACTTACCGTAGCTGCGAGGTGTGACCAATGTTTGCTTTGGCCGGCAAACGCATCTATTGTACCTTCCATTACATCTACCTTAGTTTACGACCGTTACAGATATCGAAGCCTGCATAAAACCGATAGGATTTTTCTTTCCCTTCTTTTGGAAACAACCCTCTCGTCCATCAAACCCGATCCATTTCCCAAGCACATGCGAACGTTAGAAAAAAAGCCTCTCGTACCATTACCAAGAAATCGTCTACGAACATATGCACAAAACAACGAAATCTGGTTATAAAATTGTCTGTGCGGCAGTTTATCATGATTGACTTAACTTACCTTCCCATTTTCATGGAATGACGGCTGCATATTTTGCAAAAATCTAAATGAAAGGTTTATTTATTCAAATATTTCTAAAAAGAAAAAGAAAAAAAAAAACTTATTTTTCAGTAAGAAAAATGAAGCTAGTAGAATGAGTGGCAGTTTATTATGATTTATTTAACATACCTCACAAAATTCCTAGCTTTACAATCACGGCTACCAAATTTGAAAAATTTAAACTATATAAGACTCTCTCTCTCTCTCTCTTTCTCGAATCCTAACCTAACCTATCCAAACTCTTCTAAAAAATCGTAAAAAACTCACGTTTAAAATCTACCGAATAAAAATGTTCATTATTTTCCAATGACCCAGCAAGAAATGATAGCATAGAATGTGTGATTTTAATATTTCTCAAAATGAGTTTCGTGGGCGCCTTACAGAAATATTCCATATAGCGCAGCAAAATCGATTCCAATTTTAGTTACATGTGTTATGAACATCTTTAACCGAAATGTTCCAAAATCACAAAACAGGACGAGCTGTATCGTCCTAAAATCACTCTCCAGCGGGAAATCAGACCACTGGCACATTGCATGATTGTTCTTTGCATGACTGGCTAGAGATAATGAATTTTTGAACCAAATGTCCGTGAAACAGAAAACTGCATTGGGATTTCATGAATATTTGATTGGATACTTTTATGGCTCTGAATGATTAACCTACCTGCGGTCCAGGTAAAACAGATGATCGTGTCTTTTTATGTCCCAAAGGTATTGTTGTCTTTAATACTATACACACGGGGATATACACATGTATGCTTGTAAACACCTATTGTCTCAGATCTATATAAGAAAAATAACAGTCGAATCCTCTCGCGACACCTGAACGCAGAAAGATCGCAGGGTTTGCGAAACGAAGAGTAAAACAAAAGAATCAAAGATTTATAAGCGAAAAGATTCAAAAGGATTAACTCTGGAGCAAGAAAAATCCAAGCAATACTTGACAGAGCATAACAGCTGAGCTTGTTCGTCTTTCGTGGTGTAAAGGTGCAGCGCACATTCTAGCATAAAACGCAGCAACATTCGATTAACTGCGGAGAGCAACAGCCTGGTCAGCAATAAAAACAACACCCAAAAGGGTATTCAAACCAAAGGAAAAAATAAAAAAGAGCTTTTGGTTTAGCTGAAAGACAACACAACTTCTGATAAAAACAAGGTGACTTATATAAAAAAAAATGATTTGACTTGGTTCTATAAAACAGAAAACCGGAAAATGAATAAATCTCAAGATATTCTTAAAGAGAGAGTATCCCATTTACACTAGAAAAAGCATTGCTGAGAAAACAAAAGACTCCAATTTCCCAAGGCCAGGTCTGGGATAAATTACCATACAGTTTATGGGCAGAATACTGATGAGTAAAATTTTTGAATGTCCGAGAAATTGCTGTTAATAATAATATATGCGCCGGAATGGGTCGTGAGAGGTAAGCTATAACAAGAAACGCACGACACAATGGGTGAGCTGTAACAAGAAACGCACGACACAATGGGTGAGCTGTAACAAGAAACGCATGACACAATGGGTGAGCTGTAACAAATAACGCATGACACAATGGGTGAGCTGGAACAAATAACACATGACACAGTGGGTGAGCTGTAACAAGAAATGCATGACACAATGGGTAAGCTATAACAAGAAACGCACGACACAATGGGTGAGCTGTAACAAGAAACGCATGACACAATGGGTGAGCTGTAACAAATAATGCATGAAAACACACAATGGGAGTGAGCTGTAACAAAGAAACCGCCATGACACAATGGGAGTTGGATCTGTAACAAGAAATGCATGACACAATGGGTGAGCTGTAACAAATAACACATGACACAATGGGTAAGCTATAACAAGAAACGCACGACACAATGGGTGAGCTGTAACAAGAAATGCATGACACAATGGGTGAGCTGTAACAAATAATGCATGACACAATGGGTGAGCTGTAACAAGAAACGCACGACATAATGGGTGAGCAGTAGCAAGAAAAGCTCGACACAATGGGTGAGCTGTAACAAGAAACGCACGACATAATGGGTGAACTGTAACAAGAAACGCACGACACAATGGGAGAGCTGTAGCAAGAAATGCACGACACAATGGGTGAGCTGTAACAAGAAACGCACAACACAATGGGTGAGCTGTAGCAAGAAACGCACGACACAATAGGTGAGCTGTAACAAATAACGCATGACACAATGGGTGAGCTGTAACAAGAAACGCACAACACAATGGGTGAACTGTAACAAGAAACGCATGACACAGTCATTACGGAAAGAGACGTGAGGCAAGACTACCTAGCGTTAATAAAATAAAATTAGTAATGAAACAAATATAAACTTAATACTAATCAAGTTATCAACTGAATTATTGTACAGCAAGATGTGCCATTTTGAGCGAGGGGCGTCTTAAATTCCTTAAACAAAGCTAAATTCCCATGAAAACTGGATACTGAGAACGATTACATATAAACATATACAGTAAGTTCCAGAAGTGAAGCGACAAATCTCAGAATTGATCGTACTTCTTTAGAAACTTGTGGGGTTGCCAGTTAGTATATTTTATTCCAATTATTGTCATCCTATTTACCTGATAATACGTATTAGTGATTAACTGTATAAGCGCACAAAGTATTTCCCCAGTAGATGATCAATGTAGTTCAGTAATTGTTTATTAATAGAAAACTAAAGAATTTCCCCAAAGAAACATCTGCGGCTTCCAAAGTGTGATATGAAGTGTTCACCATATAGTGGCAGCAGGAACCGTGTGCATAAGCTTTGGCCTAATATTTGTAAATTAACTTTCTACTTTTATAGCGTTATATCGAAAGTTATTATGATTTCTTTTGATAAAGCACAGAGAAGTTTAGCATCTGATTAAATGAAATATAAATAAGACAAGTGGTGTAAAAAAAAAAAAAAAAAAAAAACGAAATCCAAGTTATGTGCGCGTTTAGCGTTGGTTACATGGTTAGGCCTATTTCAAGAATCAAGGAAATATATTTTCCAGCTTGTTAGGTAATAATTTCATGGAATTTCTCGATTCCTGCAAATTTTTGCATGCGGAATTGCGTTCAGGGTCGCACCAAACAAGTATTTTCGTAGGTTTCCACTTTTTTTTTTTTTCAGTGCATAAGTGAGACTATTCTTGTCCATACGATCCGGAGTGTGAATATGCTTGGCGAGCATTATTTTAATTCGAGTATCCCCTGTTATGTTCTCTCTCTCTCTCTCTCTCTCTCTCTCGTCTCTCTCTCTCTCTCATCTCAGGAAGTTTTTATCTATCAGGAATAACCAGAGGTCTGTTTTAAGAATCGAGCACTAGGCCTATTGGTCATGCTCGGGTGGGCTTGTTTCTTCATATATATACATATATATATATATATATATATATATATATATCTATATATAAAAAAATAGATAATATATCCCCTATTATATATATATATATCCCAATATATGATACGCCCATTTACGCAAATTCAGTCTTAAATTTCACGGTTGGGATAATTCGAAGATTTGAGGTAATAGGTTGAAGTGAAAAAGATGGAGTTAGTATTGTGGGTAGAGGTAGAGGTAGAGGGGGGAAGGGGTGATTGGGGTCTGTCTTCTCCCTACTTAACCAGATGGTGATTTTACGGGTGTTCTGCTTGCTTGCGACCGACTTTCTTATTTTTTATATAGCGAGTCTGTTTCCCAGGTGCAAGGACAGGTCCTGGTGTCGGTCCTGAAGGTTCTATCTTTGCCTAAATAACAGACAGTGGCCCTGCATTGTAAGCCTTGCAATGCCCGGAACTAGGCCTAGTCACCTGAAGGTAGCAGCAGAGATTAGAGCCTTTCTCGAAGTGTTTTATGCTCGGTCCTAGAAGCTAGAATCAGAACTACCAACCACCCCCAACTTCTCCATTGAATCTAGGTGCATTCATGGTTATGTTTAATGTCGCGGAGATTTTCCCTTCACATTCTATTGATACTTGCATGGTTTTTATGCATCTTCGCTAAAATAATTGATAATACACTATAATATTAAATATTTGTTTCCACATTGCTCGAAATATACATTGGTAATGTTGGTAATCCCGTGTTGAACGAGAATTTCAAATTGTTTCGTTTCTATAGTTTGAAGTAATTGTTATACTTTAAAATAATTACTATTACATTAATTTTTTCTTATGATTGTTATAAATATCATAGATTTGATATTTGTGCATCATATGTTAGCTTTATTTTGCTTGATAGAGCTTTCACTGTAGAAAAAAAAATATTTTTCAGCTACGAGTTGTAGTTGCCAGTTAGTGAATTTCGAACGAAATTCTCTGAAATTTGTCGCTTCAGTTTTGGAACTTACTACCTATAATACTATTATACTCGTCAAGTTTTTTCTACACACCTTATCTCTAGTATTCCCACAATTTCTAAGGATTTGGCCTTCGATTACTTTTGAATATCTTTTAATGCAACTATCTATGTGTTTCCTGTGTCGTGGAGATCTGTTTGAATATAGTTTCACATTATATAATTATACACTATTTCTCTATCTCTCTCTCGCTACATATATATATATATATACATATATATATATATATATATATATATATATATATGTGTGTGTGTGTGTGTGTGTGTGTGTGTGTGTGTAAACCACATCAGAAGGAAGAACATTTATTAGAGACATTTCGCACACACAATGTGCATCTTCCGTCTGTTGAGATACGTTGGATCGACTAGGAGGCCTTTGCAAATGAGATACTGTAGTCACATGGGTTTTAGTTTTAGGACAGGTCAAAAATGAAGTAGGCCTAAACACTCAAAACATAAAAAAAAATCACACAATTAAGTGTAAGATAGAGGTGAAGAAACAACACTTCTCTATCTTAGGTTCAGTTAAAAACACTGATTACCTAACTACTTTAGAGTCATTATATATTAAACGTCTTGTTCCTTCATTGAATCGTGGAGTTTCATCTTCTCTGCTTTATCTGGCATACTCAACTTTTTAACTTCTTGCCAAAGTCAAGTCATTCTACCTTCTTCCTTCTCAACTAACGGTTGGTTGCTCCTTGGTATTTGTTTTTGATTTGTACTTTTTACTTCTTGGTTTTACTTGTCATTATCTTTTAATCCTTTCTGTAATTTTTAAGTTACTTTTAGCCTCGTATTAATTTTTACTTCTTATATTAAAAATCCTGCTTTTATTTAATGTTAATATGTATAGTATCTCAAGAGACTGAAGATGCCTATTGTATGTGCGAAATGTCCCTAATAAATGTTCTTCCTTTTGATGTGGTTGTCTGCGGTTTCCTGAATGGTTGTATGTGATATACCTGCATAGCCTATATAAATATATATATATATGTGTGTGTGTATGTAGTATGTATGTATGTATGTATGTATGTATGTATGTATATACATACATATATATATATATATATATATATATATATATATATATATATATATGTCCAGCTTGGGTCTAAACTCTAGAATCTAGATAAAGTGTACAGAATGCAATTCTTGGTCTCTAGCCCTGTGACGATATGCCTAAGGACAGAAGACATGTCATCTCGACCGTCTCTTATATTGCTGGTATGTTTGATGTATGAGTAGACTTATCTAGGAAAGACTTACTACGTCAGCAAGTATTTTGAAAATTATTTATAAGTTAATAAAAGTTTTTGGGTAGTAGGTTTATGTGGCTTTTTTTTTTTTTTAGCAACATTCACTTCAGGGTGAGACGTCCCAGCCTACACAAGTTAGGGTAGATGAGACTCTCTAAAGCCTTGGCAGGCAACTCTTTTAAGAGAAGGACACTATGATGGTAGGCTACCCTTCTAAGAGAAGGTTACTCGGATTTCAATTGCAACCTTGTCCTCCAACCTTGGACTGTCCCATAGCCATTGTACCGTGGTGTTCCATGGTCTTGGGTTTGAGTTCCCTTGCCTGAGGGTTCAATCAGGCATTTTGTCCTCTTTGTCATTGACTTTCCGGTTTTATCGAAGATAAGTGTGTAGGACAGGCTAATGAATAAGGCAAAAGTTGCTTGGTGGATTATCAAGAAAGTGGCCTAATCTGTTCCTGCTGAATGTTCAATTTCTAAATCCATCTTGACTGTCCTGCCCCAATTGTTATGGCAAACCTGGCATATTCATCTGTCTTACTAGGTGTGCCCCATTCTGTTGCTTCCAGCACTTTTTTCAATATCATATGGACATGTTTAATTACTCTTTCAACAGAATTTTCATAAATAGTGTAAATACTGTTATTGTTAATGGCATTGTTGTTTGTTGTTCTCTTGATTCTGACAATGTTACTGTTGTTATGAGTCTATTGGTTAGTTTTGATACTGATTTTATGTTATTAATTTTCATTCTTTCAAGAGACATTGAGCTGAACTCCTGGCCTGTTACTCATTACAGTTAGATAAATTGCTGAGTACTTTACTCAAATATTTGGGGCTCAAATTAAAATTTTCTTGACCTCTAGAACTATGCCCATCACTATGATTTGATGTTTATATCCAGGTCTCTTGTAAGTACTAACAAGTCAAAGGTTGAGTTTTTAATCCCGGGGATTGATTGTCCTGACTTTATGGTCGTAACATTCCAGATCCGTAAGGTATGGCTGTAGTATACACTAAGTCTGAACGACTTATTTATCGTCAGAAAAATTTGGTGTAGTACCAGGAAGTTCTTTGTTTTCAAATTTCCAGTAAGTTCTACAATATACATAGTTGATACTTACTGCAGTCCAAATATCGATGATTCTATATATGACTGTTGCTTGGAGATGATTAGTATGGCTTAGTCGCATGTTTCAAAGGCTTCATTCGTTATTTGTGGAGACTGTAATGCAAAGCATAGTTAGTGGCTAAGTTCAAATTCCACAGTCCAACATAGCCGATCTGCTCTTAAGTTCTGTGTATCCTCCGATTTTGTCTAGCTATTTGAGGAACCCACGCATATTTCTGGTAATAGATTAGAACTCACATTCACATATGTTCCAGCTATTGTGAAGTCCAAGGTTTGTGAATATATGTGCACTTCTGATCATTGCGCCAATGAGATGGAAATATCTGTCAAACAGTATATTCCTCATGCCACCATTGAAAAACCTGTCAGGCTAAAATCCATAGCCTATTGGGATCACATTATTGAAGCTTGTCAGGCCTTTAATATTTCAGTTGCTATATTACATCTTGGTCACACGATGTCTAATGAAATGCTGATGGCTAACTATATTAGATCCTGATCACATGAAGAAGTTAAATGAAATGCTGATGGCTATTTTAATAGGATATGTCCCTAGAAAGGTCATCAAATGTACGACAAATGACCAGCAATGGGTTGATGATACATGTCAACGAAACTTCCATGATAAACAGACCAAATTCAATTCATGGAGACGAAATTGTTCAAATGAAAATTACACCATTTTCGTTGAGATTCGTCATGCTGCAAATAGAAATTTCCATACAGTGGAGGGAAATTATAATAATTTCTTGAAGAGGAAACTTAAATGGATTATTCAGCTTCATCTATGGTGGACCAAATTGGCATCATCTATCATTGGGTCAGGCTCATCTTCCATTCCACCACTAACAGATGATAATAGATAGGTTACTGGCCCAAAAGAAAAGGCTGAACTGTTTCATTGAGCTTTTGATAATTGTTATCCTGAACCTATTATTCTTACAAAATTTGCAATTTGCTCCAGGGATGTTAAGAATATTCAGGTTAATCTTGATAGCTGGGGTGAAGATCCTGATGGTTTCTTCCCCTTGCCTAATAAAAATTTAAAAAAAGAGGTTTCTAGTGTCTCCCAAGATAAGCAGATTTTATAGATTTTTAAGTCACAGTAGTTTCTTTGTGGATGAAAGCACACTTAGTGATACAGTGCTTGTTTCAAAGAGGCATATCTGCATACTACAGTAACTAGAGTCTAATCACTATTCCTCCTAAGCTCTCCAAAGTTCTGAAAAACTTATTTTTAAGCCACTACATAAGAATGTGGAATCTCAAGGATTGTTAGTTGATAGTCAATGTGCATATAGGAAGCAGCTAGGTACCAATGATGCCCTTTTGAACTTGACTTGCCTTTTGCAAGAGAGCTTTGGTGAGGGTTTTGAGTGAAGAGTAAGTCAAATAAATTTTAATGCTGCTTTTGGTTTAGTAAATCACAAGGCACTTATTTATAAACTTCAGAATCTTGGAGTGAGTGGATAAATTTTAGGATTACATCAATATTTGCTTTTAGGTAGAAGGCAGTGAGTTGCTGTGAACAGGATCTTTAGTGAGTCAAGACCAATTTTGTCTGGAGTTCCACAGGGTATTGTTCTCAGTCCACTGTTATTTTCAATATATACAATGATGTGCTTGTTGGCTTAGAAAACAAGGTTGTTCAGTATGCCAGTCATGCAACTTAAGAGAAATAAAACTGTCCTCAGCCTCAATAGAGACATGGACCAGATCAGGGAATGGTGTAGCCGTTGGGGTATGAGGTTGAACTCCAGTAAAACAAAAGCACTATTGATTAGCATATTTCATGCAGAAATCCAAACTTATCCTCCCCTTCAAGTGGATGAAGCTTTGCTGAATGAGTGAGGAGCTTTAACCATTTTGGGTTATTTAGGCTCTAGGATCCCAAGCAGACCTACACACCTCCGTCTTACCTGACCGGCTAATCTCCTCACAACATACATCTCTATGCATCGAATTCGAGTATACAAGAAACACAGCATACGTCGCACATCTTTTGTACATATATTTTCACTCCTATTATTGCTATGTTGAATGTATCTTTATTACCACATGCATTACAATGTCAGCTCTTCCGCCATATGTACCACAGCTTCAGTCATGTCTTGTACATCAATTTATGTGCATCTTTCCATCTTTCAACAAACACATGTGATTGTACTGTGACTTCTTGTTATGTCCACCTCGTGCCAGGTACAACATTTCCACTTGCAAGAGCTACTGACCAGTCTGTTTGCTGTCTGAATAAGTCAGTAAGTTTGTAGAAACACCCCTTACTCATGCCTTCACTACATTGGTGACTATGGAGATGACCAGCCCAGCCAGCCCCTACGATGCCAGCCTTTCAAACAACACAATCATCGCCGCCTGCATACATCTACCCTCGCTCACGCCCCACAACCCACAGGATTTGTTCTTCAAGGTGGAGAAAATTACCTCCCTAGCATGCAAAGTACATGCTGTCCTCGAATTCCTGCCAAACAACATTTTCGAGCAAGTTGTAGGATGGCTCATAGAATTTCAAATCCCTGTCACAAACTAATTACTGAAGAACCTTCAACTGAGAAATTCCTGAACAAAATAGGGACAGCCATAAGATACAAGCGGCCATCGCATGTCTACAAGCAGCTGCAGCTGCTCATAATGCTGCACGCCACTGACGGCCATGTCCAATGCCTCCATCATGCCCATCGAAGAATGACCCAAAAGATATCGAAGTACACCCAACCACCAACAGGAGTAGCACCACAATGGTCCCAACAGTCAAACAACACAGAATCCAACACTGACCCAGAGGGACCGTCTCCCCAATCCACACATGAACTTCCCCAAGCAATTCATCAAGAGGAAGACCACACAGAAGAAAGTCGAACTACCAAAAGGAATGTGCTACTTCCACTGGATATTTGGGAAGAAGGCCCACAACTTTGACGAAGGCTGCCAGTTTTAAAAAAAACATAAAGAGGGTCACATCCGGGACCCTAATAACTAAACGTCAGTGGTGAGCAGACCAGTTGCCTCGTAAGAGAAGCTGCACATGCTTACTGCTGTCTTTCTTCCAGTTACAAATGCAAGGGCACCACGTGTTTCTTCGTCAGGGACAAAAGGTCAAACAGAATTCCTCATCGACAATAAGGTACCTATGTAAATCATTTGTGCCGGCCAGCCTGCACAAATGACTCAACCTTCCAACACCTATCAACCTCCACATATCCACTGCCAACAGAGCATCACGCAAGATGTATGGGAAAAAGGGTATGAATGTGTCATTTAATGGGAAAGGCTATAGTTGGACCTTCATCACAGACACATGACTTCTAAAAACACACAACCTGCTAGTGGACGTAGCATCAAAACAACTGATCTCCAAAAAAAATTCCTGTATCATATCATCAACAGCTCCGACAAAAAGACAGGACCTTATAGGTCTCTCTCATTTTTTAAGATCCTGTTATTTCGAAAGGAGATAATGGCCTTAAGAAAATTCTCAGCAAAATATTTCCAATATGACATGTATAACCTATCATACTGTACTTTAAGTTAAACATAGGCATATTCTAGTTTTCTACAGTGCAGTCACCGCTTGTCATCCTCCTGAATGTATCAATGATTCCAATGTAATCGATTTTAAGGCTATTCAAATGTAGTAAAATTTCCTGAAATCGATATGAAATACCAATCTGCATAGGTCTGAGAAAGTCTTTGGGTTCAAATTTAGAATGATGAACACACTTGACAATACTAGACGGTAATCATCATTGTCGAGTGATTCAAGTGCACCGATTCCAAGGCAGGCATTCCCTGTGTCACTTCGTGGTGAGGTGACCCTCATTTATGAAAAACTACATTGCAGCGTTGCGGAACACTCCTGACTTCATTCATTCCTGTTTTTTTACCATTTTTAGAGAGATGTGTATAACGATTTTATTTCAGGGGATAATATGACGTTTCCTTTTGATAATATGCACAACGTATTTTAGTTTGGTAAAAACAACCATTGCAAAATAAATGAAGAGGAAAAGAACCACAGATTAACCAACTTCTCGAAGTTAATGTCAACCAATCAGCTTCAAGGAATGGTCATGACATAATCAGTGAGCCGGGCTTAGCTGCAATGCTGGCTGGACTTTGCTAGTGTATAATAATAATAACTAAACTCTAAAAATATTTTACTTTATCTTGCCAAATTGGTTTGTTGAAAATTCCCTAAGATTTCTGATACGAATGAAGTTTAGCTTTCTAATATCAATAAAAATACTGTAATGACGTACTGCATGAATATGTAAAAACGTTCCGAATACTATGATACAAATTCAAACATGCTCCCTGCGCCACACCTCCTATAGGCTGATCCCAAATAACCTCCTTGGACTGCACTACAAGCTTGTTATCTTTGAGATCATAACTTTCGTTTCCCCTTTTTCCCGACACAACCAAACTTTTGTAATTACCGTCCAGGCAACTAATGTCAGGGAAAGCAACATTAGTAGAAGTTTAAAAGGAGAACTGGTTTCACAAAATGAAGCTGCTTCCGAATTAAGTATTCCCCCCTCCCCTCAGTCTCTCCACTCCGCTAGAGCTCTCTGGAGAGGTTTAAAATCTGCAATTTGCACGTTAAAATTTTATTGGCCATTTTTCTTACATTCTAACGAGTTTTGCCAGGCTGTTTGTTTTAATGCGGTCATTATCAAACTCCAATGCTCCCTCTGGATAAACAAAGAAATCTCATACTCACTCTCGCCTCTTTAAATGCTCACCCATCGAGCTTATAAGCTGCAACAAGCAGATGATGGGGATATACATTCTGTGGTACAAACGAGCACCTGAAAGCAGTCTGCTTCAACTTGCTGCTTCGCACTTTATAGGGTAAATGCTCATATACTTGTGGAAAGATAAGAGAAAAAAACCTTGTTCACTCATACAATACATTCTATCAAAAATCAAGTCTTGCAGGCTTTAATCTTTCCTAACGAGGTAGGATAAAAGAACATAATGACACTACTGTAATATGACACCCGTTATATCACACTCAAGTTCAGCCGCATAAGTGGCGGCTATCATTGACAGAAAATATTCTCTCTCTCTCTCTCTCTCTCTCTCTCCTCTCCGGTCAATCCTTCCTTCCTCTAACTCTAATCTCTCTCTATCCAATTTCAAATAAAAATTTATTTAGCAATACCCACACAGGATGACTTCTAATGCTCCTCCTCTTATTCGTCGTCACCCGTCCCCGTCTCACCCGACTTCATATCAGCTTAATAAAATACAACTTCCCTTTCGGTAATCCTTTAAAGCTATCACATTTTGACCTTTAGACGCTCATATCGGATATAGTTAAATTTCCTTCCAAGAGCCAATATAAAAACGAAATATCCCTCTTAGATTACCTTGTAATTAAACCATTACTCGCTCCTAGTGATTGACATTCTCGAATCACAACTAGGATGGGAGTGGTTGATATCCTCCAGAGAGAGAGAGAGAGAGAGAGAGAGAGAGAGAGAGAAGAGAGAGAGAGAGAGAGAGAGAGAGAATATGGTCTAGTATTCTTAAGCGATATTAGCATAAAATGGATACAGCCTCGTGGGACAAAATATGGAACTGAGTAAACTCTTCTACATCGAAAATTAATCCCAACGCAAGCAGCCTTTCCCTCTATTTACTCAGGAATATATTGCTTCAGTGAGCATTATTTCATTTTTAACCAAAGAACAAATTCACCGAGTCACTGATCACTGCAAACAAGGCATCTCTGAAATATTGTATGCAAAGACCAAGGAATGGACCACAAAATGGTCGTGAAAATGTTTTCGTAAACAATTCGCTTCATAACCAGCGAAAGCTTCCCATAAAGTAGAGTCACACTCCGATAAGCAGCATACTAGTTTATCGTAATATGATACCATAAGAAACGCTTCTAAAGAACAGATCTTTAACAATACTTTTCTTCTCATGGAGTCAAAAGAAATGAACTGTGTACGAAAAGTGTTCTCAAATTAAACCTGGCTTTGCAAACAAACACTCATTTTTTCAGTATCTCGTCACAATATGAATTCTTCTGTAACTAGTAATTTTAGGTTCTATCTTTATTTAAGAAGCTAAAAACAAATATACATTCTTAGCGCATACTTAGGTTACATAATTATTCTTTCATTTGCAAAGATCGTAACTTCATATAGTTTCTTCACTCACAATCCTCATTGGGGAAACAAATTTCGCAACAATTCCCTAATGTCGTGATATATGTATCACATTTATGATAAACTGTTTTCTTCTATAGTAGAGAGCTCCAGTCTATTCACCCTTCCCCAAAAATATTTCCAATGACTCGGTTTAGGCTTCACTCTCATATTTCAAGCTCGTGCACAGCAGCTGGCTAATCATAAAAGATAGAAGTCATTATTCAGCTTATCATCTACATCAAATAATCTAAAGTAACGAATACTGTCAATCAGTTCATGACTAACCATATGCCTTCGCCCCGTCATTTTAATATACGAGCCAAGGTGATGAGTCAAGAATTTAATGACAGATATGACTTATGGGCCCAAGGTAACCAATCCTTTGTTTCTTATGAATGAAGATACAGAGCTTTCCTTTTTGCCTGTGTGTGTGTGCGCGCGTATGTTTCCGGATTAAGGGTCTACTCCTAACTTTGGAAAGCCTGTTAATTTTAAATATAAATAAATAAATAAAGTCCTCTTGCTCTTGGCCCTCCTGTGATCACACGATTCACTTTTGGTCTATTTCCATCTTCACCAATTTTTTGGCAACTCTTAAATAAGAAGAATTCCTCCAAAGCCTTTGATATGGTCTGGTTATTTTCTCATTTTAGACCATTCCATGACAACCGACTGCCCAACATGAAAAAGCTTTTATTCTCCTTACTTGAGCACATGGCTCTTCTGATGGCACTATGAATGTCGAGATGGAATATTTGAGACAGTGTGCAATACTACCTAAGAGTAACATCTTCCATGAGGTAGTTTATTGAATTATTTAATTAGAACAGTTGGTTTTATGTAGTTCATTTAAAGATTATTGACGATTATTTACCTTCAGTCCCCATGTATGTATTCATGTTATAATAACAGGAAAAATATGATGAACAACGATTATGATATTTAAACAATGGCATCAGATAACTGCCATGTGAATTTATTTTTCCAATAAATGAAGCATAAAGGGCAAAATATTGACAGTCTGACATGGTATCAGGAATGTAAAAATATTGTCCATGCTAAAAAATTTCCACAAACTGCAAATTATTGTATGAAAATACCAACTCTTAAAGCAAGTTATCATCTGTCCCGCCCATAAGACCGCCAATTACCCAATTTGACAGCTTTCCAATTTGCTCAGCTGGTTTTTTAAATCTCTTCACAATACAAATAAATAAAATATACCAAAACCGAGTCAAGAAATGCTTAAAAGATTTACGTCAAACAAAAAACGTAAGATGATGTCGTTGCTCGACCCATATATGATAAATACAACTTCACAGTACCAGTAAGCTTAATGCATGCAAGAAAAAAAGAGGGAGGAAAGCTTGCAATTAAGGGGATTTGCAAGGAGCAAGATGTACACAAGATGTGAATCTCCGACTTTACGTCTGTGTTCTTTAATCACGCGTAATTGCGCATAATTTCCCGCATGCATCACAGACTAACACAAGATAAGAAGAAAAAAAAGAAAACGGAAAGAAATAAACTTTTACGCTGGGTGGGTGGGGATTGGGGGAGATTAGGGGGTGGGCTAACCGAATATACTTCGCCGCTGGCCTTGCATGCTTCTTGACTATCTCGCAGGGCCTAATTCACTGCGTTGCATGTTTCGTCTGATCCTCAAATAGTAGAGAAATTCTAGAAGCCTTTTTCCTACTCTAATTCAAGTCTAAGGATTGCGTATTTTCATGCATTTGATTTGATTCCCTTTGGAAAGTATGAAATCCTGATAAATATTTCCGAGAATGATTAGGTAACAACATATTGAACCTTTACCAATTTCTTCAGTTGTTTCTACGGAATTATTAGGATTCAAAATATAATCTATATATTCTCCATGGTTTTGGAAAAAGCAAGATGAAACGAAAATAAGAATTGAGAGCGGTCGTTATTCTTATTGGGAGTTAACGTGATAAGCTATCCTGAATAAGCAAATTAAAATAAATCATAAAGAATAAGGTGAATCTGCAGAAGAAAACCAAGATTAGGAGGCGAGGTCGCTTTCCCCTGCTGCGATAGAAGTTCCCTCTTGACGGTATTCTCTCTTTCTCTCTCTCGCAGGGGAAGAAGAAAGAGTCTTTCGAGGGGAAGTCAGTGAGATGAACCACATCTTTTTTGTGCGCGTGTGTAAGTAAAAAGGTCCTTATCCTCCCTTCTCTATAACCCGAG
>NC_061110.1:48335481-48345481 GCF_015104395.2 Macrobrachium nipponense | reverse complement strand
ACATCAAAATACATGGGGTTGATAACCTTAGCTCTTGCTGGTTAGAAAAAGATGCAAGACAGTGAATTCCTCAAGGCGCCAATGTGAGACACAAATTGGAAAACACACCGTGTGCATAAACGAGATCGGGAACATATTCCAGAGACATGAGATAAACCACAAAGGAGGTTACTTCAGGTCGTTATAGGTTACCAAGTACATGCACTGGCGAATGTGACATGGTAACAGACAGGTGTGCATACGTTCGTGTATGCAGTAGCGTGCATGTACCCGTACATCTGTTGGTGGGCGTATATACGCACGACGAATGAAACAGTAAATGAGATATAATCTCTAGTGTGTGAATTAACGGGGCAATTAGACTACAAACTGTCATAGTGGTCACAAGAGACTTTGGCATAGGGGGAAGGTGCTAAGTTTCGTTGAATAGGTAAAGTGAAAGACTTTGAAAAAGTTATATATCTTTGTAATGACATTGATTTGAGTTCTAGAGAAAGGGAAGTGTGATGCAACACTCATTTATTGACGAACTTTAACATTTCATTGTTTGATAATTATATTCTAATTTTCAGATGGATTCAGTCACCATTTACAAAAAATGGATTTCTCTAAACTTGTTTGACTTTTGATAAACTTTGAATACTCGGACAGAAAGAAATAAGAGGGGGTACTTCCTTAAATAATATTTTGGGAAGAATATGAAAATTTAACATTTTTTTTTAGATGTTCTTTAACTCATTTAATTCCATTTTCATGTAGCTATTTTGGGAAATAAAAATTATATTTTTCTAGATCAGACCCTAGAGCTTAAATGATTTCTCAGCTAGTTTCAGAGGTGACACTCAAAGGGAACATTTCCCATTTAGGAGTTTTCTCCAATTATTTAAACAAGCGTCATTTTGACCGTTATATATATATATATATATATATATATATTATATATATATATATATATATATATAATATGTATAAATATATATATATATATATATATATATATATATATATATATATAATACACTGTCACAAGTAATCAAAGAGTTTCCTCTCTTTTTCTCATTACCCATTATCAAAACCATATATCATATGCTACGAACACACATGCCGACCTCAAATTACATTGGTCATCATTCCTAGCTGTTTTTCATTCAGAATTCTTCGAGGAATCTAGTGCTTGTCACTAAGCGGCCTGTCTTTCGGAAAGAGCTAAGATTAACAATTCACTACCCTAGCCCTTTTTAAGATAGATATATATATATATATATATATATATATATATATATATATATATATATATATATGATATATATATATATATATATATATATATATATATATATATATATATATATATATATATATATCTTAAAAAGGGTGCGGTAGTGAATTGTTAATCTCAGGTCTTTCCAGTTAGAGACAGGCCGCTTAGTGACAAAAATGCTGAAGTGAAAAACAGCTAGGAATGATGACCAATGCAATGTGAGGTCGGCGACGCCTCGGAAATCACATGCTTTGGACATGCGGCACCCGTGGTTGCTAGGCGCCCCGCAGGGCGTGTCTGCATGTGTGTTCGTAGTATATGATATATGGTTTTGATGATGGGTAATGAGAAAAAGAAAGGATATTCTTTGATTTCTTGTGACAGTGTGCAGAACACACCTGGAAGAGGTGTTGAGAAGGCCCATCGAATAAGATGGGTTCAATGTCTTCATATAGAGAATGGATTCTCTAAGACTTATTTGACTTATTAAAAATGGTGTGGTTAGTCGGACATAGTGGGACTACAGGGAGTACTTACTTAAACCTTATTTGGGAGAGGAAAATGACAGTTTAACGTTTTTTTGGGTCAGAGTTAATTCATTTTATTCTACTTTAATGTATTCATTTTGTTCCATTTCAATGTCTACCTGCATGACCTTGTATTTCATATCACAGCTGTTCATGTGGCGGTTTGTTGGGTGCAATGAATGTTTATTTTTTCTTTTTGCGGTGGATGATGATTATTAATTTCCTGGGTTGGAGTTTGTGTGTGCATAAATATACGTATTACTGTTACTGAGGTTGGGGAAGATCGTGAAGTATCAGGGTTTTCATAAATAAAGCAAAATGGCTGACGCAAGTGGTAAGCAGACTCTGGTTCACCGGATTACAAATGTATGTGCGGTTGTCAGCCCATTCCGTGGGGTTGTAGACGGAGTTCTTTCAGAACCGGTGCAAATTTTTATTGAGGGAGTGAATAACTATATAAATGCCAAGAGGATTACAGATGACATAGAGGCGTTCATGGAGGCGAAAGCCTTGTTAGATTTCAATAAAGGAGACCTTTCCTACTGGTGTCGGAGCATTCAATAAGCAAAGTGTCGTTCATGGACTGATTTACAGGCATTTTTAAGAGCAGCTAATGGCTCAAAGGGGGAGAATGGATACAGAAATTGAAAACCTCTAAATAGGTTAATAGGGGTAATGTCTCACTCAACTATTTACATAAACTGATCCAATTTACATAAACTGATCCATTTTGCGATGCTATTACATGAAGTACCAGATGCAATAGTGGACAGTTTTGATGAAATGATTGAACCTACATCAGACGAAGAATTAATTTATGCCCAAATTCAGAAACATGTCCAAATGTTCCACTGTAGACAGTACATCTTTTAATGGGACAGGCCAGAGAAATACGGTGCAAAGAGACAGAATTTCCTTCTCCCCATTTGAGTGCAAAAGTAGAATATAATAGAGGCTCGATCAATCAAAGGCAACAGCAGTTGTGTTGCTACAATTGTAATAAACCAGGGCACACAAAGAAAGTATGTAGAGTCAAATATTGTGGAATGCGTAAGTGTGGATGATCACTATTGGCAATCTTGTCCATCTCGGATACGGAAGGATGCGAGACCTACACCTCAAAGTCTAGGGGTTATAATATGA
This sequence comes from Macrobrachium nipponense, assembly GCF_015104395.2. Lineage (NCBI taxonomy): Eukaryota > Metazoa > Arthropoda > Malacostraca > Decapoda > Palaemonidae > Macrobrachium > Macrobrachium nipponense. The sequence continues at coordinate 48,342,550 of NC_061110.1, read as the reverse complement.
GAACTTCCCAGGCAGGTCACTTAAAAGGGCAAAGGGATCAGCGAAATTTTTGGAAAGCCGATCAACAAAAAGGGTACAGATGTTTTGTACATGCCATTGTGGTCTTGTGGGGGACGCCCCAGAGCCCAGGCCTATAGTTTATGGAACAGCAGAGGATGTTGATATCCCGGTCTTCATAGATACCGGTGCTAGTATCAACTTAATAGATCATAATTTGTATCAATCCATGTACTCCCATTACCCTTTGAAACCCTCAACGGAGACGGTGTGTGATGTGCACTCCATGATAGAGTGTTAATAGAACCATTTTTGGTTATAAAAGGGGTTGCGTTGGGCAACAGACTTTTGCTGGGCCATCCTGCATGTAGAAGACACAAGATTTTGGTCCATGCGGGTGTTAGTGGTATAACGGTTGGAATACCTGGTGTTTTTATCCCTTATGAGGACGTAAGAGAAACTGAGGATATGGGGGTGCGTTTGGCGGTGCTAATGGTGATGATACTGGGGATATGCGGGGTGGTGATCCCAAAACCCACACTGGTGATACGGGGAATAACTGTGGTGATGTTAAACGGGATGTTGGGGGTCATGGTGGTAACAATTTTGGTGGATGTGACAATGGCGTTATGGGTGATGATACTGATGCTAATATTGATATTATTACTGATACTAACCATGGGGCAGATGCAATGAGAACCATGGGTGGTGATATTTATGGGATCGTGGAACGGGGAGGTACTAACCACAAATATAAATGAGTTTTATCAGAGGATGATGTTTTAATGCCAGGTTCAAAGACTATGGTAAAAGTCAAATTGAGGGAAGTGGAAAAACCTGCGGATGTATGCGTAGTTGAGGGTAGTGAGAAACTGAGAGGGATTATTAGCACACCATCAGTGAACAGTGTATCAAACACTGGTGTCACATGGATAGAATTACTGAACTGTAATGATACAGTTAGGAAATACCAGAAGAATACATATGTGGTAGATCTCCAAGATTGGAGTAATGACGGTGGTTCAGTGGCAGAAATGCAATCAAGGAAGCGAATATTTAGAGAACATTTAGCTAATGCAGATTATAGTCAGCATATTGAAGTGGTAAGCGAGCTCTTAGCAGAATTTGGGGATACAGTAGCTTTACAAGGTGATAAACTGGGATTGACTAATGTGTTAGAACATAAAGTAAACTTAGAGAAAGACACAAGACCTATTTATATTCCTGCATACCGCATACCTTTCAAAATCAGAGAACAGATAGAGAAAGAGGTCAATAAATGGGGAAGAGGAAGGAATCATTAGACCTAGTGTGTCTCCATACAATTTTCCTCTGTCAGCAGCGCCCTAAGAAGGACGGCTGTCCATGTATGCATAGATTTTAGACATTTAAATGAAAAAACAATCGCTGACCATTATCCAGTTGCATGCATACCAGATCTTTTTGTAGAAATAAGGGGACATAATATTTATAGCTCAATTGATTTAGTGCAGGGTTTTCTGCAGGTCCCTCTTAGTGAGAATGGTAAGGAATATATGGCTTTTTCAGTACCCAAGGGACACTAAGAATTTACACGAATGCTGTTCGGTTTATCGGGCAGTCTGATGACCGTTACCAGGTTGGTGAATACAGTTTTGCACAGGTTACTCGGTAAAAATGTTTTTGTATACATGGATGACATGTATACAGACTCGATCGTGCAACACCTGGAAGTGCTTAAGGAAGTACTTAGGAGGCTTAGATTAGCAGGGTTGAAAATTTAGCTAAATAAGTGTTCGTTCTTGAAAAAGCAAATCACATATTTAGGTCATGTCATATCCTAGAAAGTGGTTAGAGTAAACGACGATAAAGTCAAAAGCAAAAGCGGATTTTCACACCCCGAGATCAAAGAAAGAAATCAAGTCATTTCTAGGCATGGCCGGTTTCTTCAGGAGGTTTGTGAAAGGGTTTTCTAACATAGCAGCTCCACTAACAGATATATTGTGGGAAGACATTCAATTTCAATGGGGAAAACCCCAGAATGATAGTTTTCAGAAACTTAAGGATGCATTAATGAATCCCCCAGTTCTGAAATTTCCAGATTTCAGCAAACCATTCATATTAGTGACTGATGCCAGTCAGGAGGGTACAGGTGCTTGCCTTAAGCAAAAGTTTGATGGGAAATTCCATCCCATGGTGTTTTATAGCAGGAAGTTTAGGCCAAAGGGCACCAATGAAAGATCAATGGCTACCATAGATAAAGAAGCCTTTGCAATAGTATCAAGTTTGGTTAATTTTAAAATGCTACTGATGGGGAATAAAGTAGAAGTCCTTACAGACCACAAGCCATTATTGGATCATTTAATAAGCCTGATTTGTCGGCTAAAAGAGCTCGATGGCTTTTAACTATCAGGGAATTCGATGCAAAGCTCAAATATATAGAAGGCAAATTAAATGTAGTAGAGGATGCCATTAGTAGAAGTTTTTATGACACGGAAGGATCTCAAGTTACGCTAGTTACTAGCGATTCTATACAATGGGATATGAGTCTCATAGAGCAAAGGAAAGATGACGATGAAGTTTTGGCAGACGCAAAAGCGTTTCTTAGAGGGGAATCAGTCAAGAAACGTTATAAGTTACCTTTTTGGTTTAGAGTTAGAAGGTAATCTGTTGGTTATGAAAATTAAGTATAAATTGAGGACTAGTGAAAGTAAAGGAGACACGACACAGATCGTAATTACGAAAGTCCTAATTCCAGTGGGTTTTTTTGGATATAGTACATTGCAGGTTCGGTAGTCCACACTTGGGGATAGAAAAAACCTAGAATGAGGTGCATGCTAAATATATTTGGAAAAATATGGGGAAAGATGTGGAAAATTTTGTGAAAAACTGTACAGTGTGCAATGCATGCAAACCTGCAAGGATAACTTCCTGCAAATTGGGGTCATATCCAATACCAAGTAGACCTTTTCAGAGAATACATATGGATATCCTAGGAAATTTTTGTGAGTCTAGATATGCGAATAAGTACCTGTTAGTGATAATAGATGAACTTACGAGGATAGTAGAAATTTTTCCACTAAAGCATAAAACAGCTGAAGAATAGGATTTTTCAATGGTATCATTTGCAGATATGGCTCACCCGAGGTTTTATTGACCGACAATGGCAGAGAATTTGTAAACAAAACTTTAGAATGCTTGGCAGAAGTCATGGGGATACAGAAAGTAACAATTATTCCATACAGACCTGAAGCTAATGGGTTATGTGAACGAGCAAACAGGAAAGTGCTTGAAGCTCTCAGGAAGACTGTAGGTGGTAATGATAAAAACTGGGATAGATATATTGACCTTGTTAGACATAATATTAACACTATGGTTAGTGATTCCATTAAAATGTCTTCATTTGAAGCTTTGTTTGGTTGCCAAGCACGAGGCACATTTGACCTGTTAACTATACCTCATCATGGAGAAGATACAATTGAAGCATTAACTTCTGCAGTGAAGGAGAGACATGCTTGTCTAAGCCGTAATCTCGAGGCCACGACCCAAGAAATGGTAGAAAGAAGTAATAGCAGAACATCTGATGTTAAAATTAGTATTGGAGACAAGGTATTTCTGAAAATCAATGTGAGAAATTAAATAATTACAAATTGGGTCCGAAATTTGAAGGCCCTTTTAGAGTCGTTGAGGAAAAGATTGGAAACAGATTTATAGTCTTAGAGGAAAAAACAGGTCAGTCAAAATTAACCCATATATCAAAACTGAAAAGAGTTGGTTGTGGTAACTAATATAATATCGTGCAGTTGCATTTTTTTCTGGTTTCGCAAATTGATGGTGAAATGTGTTTAATCAGTTTAATGTAATGTTTTTTTTTCTCTTTCATTTCCTCTACTATTTTACTTATTATGTGCAAACTGCGGCGATTTGGCATAAAAACCAGAGGTAATTATTTCACGAGGAAAAACAGGGTGGAAAATATGGGAAATTTCTGTTAAGTTTAGAAATATTATAACAGGTCTGTGTGGTGGTCCCTGGAGATATGGGTTTGTTGGGGCTGAATTTTTTGTGGCTATAATCTTTGGTGGTGGATTTTTTGTGGTTATAATTTATGGTTGTAAGAGCCAAAGAGGGGGGTATTGTGGTTCCTTTGGTGTTATAGCTCTCGGGGGGTGGCACTACTGCATTGTGGTTTTATGGCTCCCTATGAAGGTGTTGTATTTTTATATTCACCAGTGTTATATTTGGTGGTATACAATTGTTGAATTTGTGGTTTTCTGTGGTCTATATCCCGACTAGGTGGTTATACGGTTTTACATACATGTGGCAGTATCATGAATGAGTTATGTTTTCAAGGACAATTTTTCGGTACCTTTGTGGATGTCCTAGGGATAATTTTTGAGGAATATGGTTATATAGTATCAGTAAAGAATTTTTGGGCCATTTGAAGGAATAACGTTTTCTGAGGTTGCAAGTCTGACTAGACAAGTCCATAGTGCGATTTGAGCACATGAGGTGTTCACAGGTGGCATAATGCTGATAATGCTGTGAGGAGACCAGTTGCAGATTTTTTTTTTTTGGAGTCAATTACTCTGAGGTTTGCACTGTTTTCAGGGATGTCAATTATGACATTCCATGGGGATGAATGTAAGGGGTTAATTTGCGTGAATAGGATATGTTGCAGCAACAAATTCCGTAACGTTACATACTGCATTTTATATGGAAAAGCGTTGGATTATATAGGATTACTTATGAGGATTCAGTGGGTAAAGATCATATTTGTTTTAGTGAGAAAGTTTGCCCCAAGGGCCTACCGCACCACTGGGGAAAGATGCCCAGGCCACATGGCATAGCCCGACCTTGTGGCGGAAAAAGGCGCCTAGGGATAGGCAACGCCATCTGCCAGGATGCTGGCAAACCCTCTCCGAGGTCATATAATCACTGAATGTGAGACGAATGCCCTAAGAACTCCTTAGACTCTTTCCAACTCTTCTCCGAGCTACTTCCCCTCGAGATGGGCTGATTGCTACTCTACATTCCTTTTGTGGTGTGTCACATAGCACCTTGAGGAAGACAAAACCCATCTCTGACAGAAGATAATGTACAAATTGCCATTAGTCCCATCTTCGACATTTTTTTCGTTTTATCTTCTTGAGTGATTCCTCTATTGTGTCGTAATTGTATCGAGTTATAATTGCATTGTGACATAAGCCATGAGGCAAAAGGGTGTATCAGTGTTAAGTAATGTAAATTCTCTAAGTGAATAATCGTTAATGTATATTCTTTCTTTGTAAGTGGTCAGTAATGTAATTTATTCCTGTAAGAGATCAAGTTGTTTTGCACCATGTGTACCAATCACCCTCGATCCTCGACCACGTGTCTTTTGCAACCTGCTCAATCCCAAATGGCTCTCGTTACAGGATCGTAATTGAGCAGCAGTGGATTCTAGATTATCATCTTGTGTGTTCCAGGGAAGAACTTTCCCCTCCTTTGACGTGCTCGGAAATTTCTGGTCACCTGTCCATCCACTTCAAGATCTAATTAATTGTTGATTATTATCTGTGTTACGGGTCCCTTACTTCCCCCTTACACCCATAAGGTGTTAATCTTTCTTTCTAGTATGATTTGAGAGTGTAAATATAATTAATTAAGCTAAACCCTTAGCAACTGCATAATCATTACCTACTCTGAAACAGTAGACATTAGAGGTGCCTCACACTGAGGGACCTGGGGCAACCCGAACAAGATGTAAGGTCTGTAAGGTAAGGTAAGGTAAGGTATGATTGCCCCTCCTTGTATAGGCCAATGTCAGATAATTATATGTTATCCTTCACAGTTGCACACTCCTTGGTAAATTTCTCTCTCTCTATCTCTCTCTACTCTCTCTCTCTCTCTCTCTCTCTCTCTCTCTCTACGATCATATATGTATATATATATATATATATGATATATATGATATATATATATAGACGATAGTATAGGTATAGAATATATATATATATATATATATATATATATATCATATATATATGATATATAATAATATATATAGATATATATAACATAATATTATATATATATATCTATATATATATTATATATATATATATATATATACTTTAATATATATATATATATATATATATATATATATACTATATAATATATATATATATATGATAATATATATGACATATATATATAAATATGGTAAACAAATAAAGGTAAAAATGTTCTGTAACAACAGAATTCCATCTAATAAAAGGAGCCCATAAAAAACACCAAATGTAGAGAGAAAAGTACTATATTTCAGAGACTGCTGTCTCTCTCTTCAGGTATATGAATGAGAAAAGTTTACAGAAAAGGTGGTATTTATACCAAGAGATCCGGCCACAAGTAAGCCAATTTAGGTCACCCCCGCTGATAATCTTCCTTTAATCTTCTTAAGCGTTGGTTGAATGAACACTTCGTCGACGACATCTGAGATCCACGCCCCTTTTGAGATGTTCATTACCTGCTTCTCTTTTATTAAGGCCGATTCCATCATTTGACTCTTGTACTGGCAGTTGCTGCTATAAATTACACGTGACATATTCCAGTTTATTCTATGGTTATGTTCATTTATATGGTTGAAAATAGCCGAGTTCTGTTGTCCATACCTAACTGACCGTTTGTGTTGTATTAATCTCTGAGGAAGTGATTTACCTGTAAATCCGATGTAAGATTGGTCACAGTCCTGGCATGGGATCTCATATACCCCAGAGTCTTTGGGAGATGTCTTTTGTTGGACGTTAATCAGGGATTTGGCTAAGGTATTTGGGTAGGTAAATGCAAAAGGGTTGGATTTCCCAAGGGTGTGGGTTACTCTCTTAATCGTCTCCAGGTGAGGAATTTTTATTTTATTGTTGGGTGTGTCTCTGGTCTTGTCTTTAGGGGGTCGGTAGAAAATTACGTTTGCTTTTTGAATTGCTTTCTCAATTATATGGTCAGGATACTTTAAAGATGAAAGTTGCTTGCGAATTAGTTCAAATTCTTTTTCCAGGAAATCTGGGGAACAAATTCGTAAGGCTCTTAAGAATAGGTTGCTAGCTACACC
>NC_061110.1:48315481-48330481 GCF_015104395.2 Macrobrachium nipponense | reverse complement strand
GAGCCAGACAAAAAATGATGAAGTGAAAATACCTTCTAGATGTGTACTGTACGTATATGACTGTGTGGAACAGTGGCCCTGAATTATTTATCTGTGTTAGTCTCCCATCTGTAGCACTAAAACAATGAAACTAAAGGGAAAGCTCTCGGGAAAACGTTATTTGGAACAGGAGCACTAAACAGCTTATTCATTTTGGAAGAGAAAATGTTCTTCAAAACATTACGCTTTGTAGGTTGACGCTTTAGCAGTTGTCCTTGCAATGTTGTGGTCTTATCGGAACGCCATTCCCAGTATCACTTACAATATTGCAGACTCTTTGCAATCCGATCATGGCATGAAAAATGTCCAAACTAATTGATCATTTAGACATCTTCAAATGAAAACAAATAATATGAGTTTTCTTTTTACACGACGGCTAGTGAAACGTAAGTTTGCTGAAAAAGGGGCTGAAAAAGAGTCATAAAATTAGCTTAAAGCAAGAAACATCTCACTGGAATGTGATACGATATGCATGTGTGTGTGTGTGTGTGTGATATGCATATTATATATATATAGGAATATATATATATATATATATATAATTATATATATATATATACATGCATATCATATCACATTCCAGTGGGATGTTTCTTGCTCTAAGCTAATTTTATGACTCTTTTTCAGCCCCTTTTTCAGCAAACTTACGTTTCACTAGCCGTCGTGTAAAAAGAAAACTCATATTATTTGTTTTCATTTGAAGATGTCTAAATGATCAATTAGTTTGGACATTTTTCATGCCATGATCGGATTGCAAAGAGTCTGCAATATTGTAAGTGATACTGGGAATGGCGTTCCGATAAGACCACAACATTGCAAGGACAACTGCTAAAGCGTCAACCTACAAAGCGTAATGTTTTGAAGAACGTTTTCCCTTCCAAAATGAATAAGATGTTTAGTGCCCCTGTATACATACACACACACACACACACACACACACACACACATATATATATATATATATATATATATGTATGTATGTATATATGTACATATGTATGTAATATGTATATATGTATATATATAACTAAGAATGCCTGGACTGGATTTTTATGCAAGTAAAGAAGTAAAATAGGTTACTAAACTATAAAATATACTGACTGACCAGTTCGCTGTACTGCATCCCATCAGGCCCATCCTGGAATTCACATAATACCTGATTTTGCTACTAGAAAACAGGAACAGAACCCAAGGCAATACAGTATGGCAATAACAGGATTATGAAATCACACTTGACGACCATGAACCCGCCACTTCCCCCGTATTTCTTTCTTCTTTTTATTCTGAATAAGAAATCACTCCCCACTGCTATCAAAATGAGAATGGATATATACTTCAGTCAGTTTCTGACGGTTAAGAACACAAAAAAGCAAAGTCAGTGAATCTGTCCCATGCAAATACATACATATGTGCATGCATACTGTCCAGAAGGCTTGAACTTGAATTTACGAGATTAAAAAATCAAAACCACTAATGTCGTGCGATTTTTTCCCTCTCTCTCCTGCATTCCATCTTAAGACTAAAGTAGAATTGTAGAAACCTATACCGCGTGTCATATATATATATATAATATGATATATATATCTATATTATATATATCATTAATATATCATATATATATAAATATATATTAATAATAATATATGTATTATATATGATATATATAGTATTCATATAGATATATATAATCTATATAGATATATATATTAAAAGAAGAAACTAATGTGTCACTGAATTACGTGGTATCGGCTATTCTGGCTTGGAGACAAAGAGCACCTAGGGATAGCCTTCTTTGAAACGAAGGAATTTGATGAGCATGCATTTGTGAGGCGGATGCCTGTTCAAACAGTTGCCATGGGGATCTCAGGGTGTGGTGGATGCATACATCTGTTTGTGCGTGAATGATGAGTCCAAACGCTCGAGACACTTAAGAAAACGCACACATTCTTTTGAAATAAGGAGGGAGACGGTTCGGAGGACATCAGGTGTTGGTATAGACCCATCAAAAAGGTATAGCACATATTTAAATGACTTAGAAACAGTTGTCTTTCAAAAGAGAGAAGTGGGAAGTGTATACATTTATTAAACATTGTGTGGTGGGGAATATAATGGATATGTCTCTTTGTTTCAGATGGGTCCCATGTCATTATTCTAGAGACGGGTTTCTCTAAGTTTGACTACAGTTTGAGATTTTGGGGTGATTACTTAGACTAATTCAGGAGAGTAGACTGACAATTTACAGTTCTTTCGTGGGTCAGACTCCGTTCTTAAATATGACCCTTTTTTCTAATCACTTTGTTTCATTTTATGTTCATCTGGTTTGGGAAATAAATAGCATATTCTTGTATTTACGTGAACTCATTAGCCTAGTTTGACATTGCTTGCAGAGAGAGACTGACTAGCTACTGAAAGGTAAAAGAGTTGCCACTTACGTAGTTTTGATGGGGGTAATATATATATATATATATATATATATATATATATATATATATCTATATATATATATATATACATTATGTGTGTACATGCACATACATATAAATATACATATATTATAAATATGTATATGTCTGGCGAGTGACTGGTGACGCACTCTCAACTTGATCTTCCTTCCCTTACATCGCTTGGACACAAGGTGTTTTCGTGGTTCCATGTTTTTTTTTTTTTATGAACTGGAACATAAAACTTACATGGCATAATGAGGTAGCGAGCCATGGGTACATCTTGTGTCCTTTACTGGATGAACTTACTGTGGGAAGCAGATAAACTCAGCAATAATTCACTGCAACAGGTACATACTAGCCCACCTATTTGACCTTTGTCTCTGGATGACTTTTGACTGCAATATAAATACAGTCATCTGCATTTTAGGTAGGAGTTGTAAGCAACAATGTCAGGTGCAATATAAAGAAAGACTGGTTTAGCCTACATTGAATTTCAGTAGGAATTCATGTCAGCAAATGCTTAGCAGAGTCAGATATAAGCTAGCGTAACAACCAAACAACACACAGTGTAGCCTATGCCAAACAACACCCAGTGTATCCTATGCCAGACAACACCCAGGGTAGCCTGTGTCCAACAACACCCAAGTGTAGCCTGTGTCCAACAACTCCCAGAATAGCCTATGTCAAACATCTCCCAGAGTAGCCTATGTCAAACAACTCCCAGTTCTGGACTTATAATGTGTTCTTAATATAAGACTAACAAACATCTAAGAAGGGTGTGGGGAGAAAGGAAAGCCGCTGTTGACTTCGTTGTTTCTATCTGTATTCTGTTTGAAATCTTACAACAAACGATGAAAACAAATCATCAGAAATTTTACAGGATCACAAAACAGTAACAATCACGTATTCTTAAACTTCTTACTCAACAATTACGAAGGCAAGTCACTCAAATTAAAACAATACAATACAAATAATAATAATGCAGTATTTCAATAAACTTAGATTATCTAATCAAATTATTAATTCAAATGACGTTAAAGAAAACGTTGAAACAACAAATTAAATGGCATACTCAACTAAATAAACAAATAAAGCTTTTCATAAAGTTAATTCCAACATAAAGCTTTAGAAAAAGCAATTTAAATGTCTTAATAGGCAAGACTAATAATGATAGCAGTGGTCAGGTAAGGAAAGCAGCATATAAAAAGTTACCAACAAGCAAAAAGAAAGGGCAATCATATCAAACAAGTAAACAAAACAAAGGTAAACCTACATACTGCAAGTGCAGAGAAACCTCAGAAGAAATTTAGCAAAGCATGCTGTAGCCTATTTTTATGTGGTAAAGAGCATTTTGCAATTTTTGGAGCAAGGCCTGGGTCAGGTAAGAGGGTGCAAACATGATACCTAACTGTGTGATAGAACCTTCAGACAAGGTACTCAAGAGTTACATTAGCACACACATAGAAGTTACAAGTTCATTGCAAAATAGGCAAATTACAATTGACAGTAGTCAAAGGTAAGAGACAAACCTTTTGGGCCTAGATGGGTTAAGGTGCATAAAATTAGACTGCCATAGTATTCTAAGGGTTACAGATTCAAAACAGGAGCCTACATTAGAAATTTCAATAACCTAACCTAACCTATCCTCATTGTATTAACTAGGTATTTTTAGTGATCATTTATACATGTAAAATATTAAAAGATCATGTTTCTTCTTCCACAGGTAAAACTTGAGTACAGATTAATGAAATATCATACTGTATGCCACAATACCCTACCTAAAGTTAAGGCTAACTGCACAGTACATGCATTTTTCATGTCGCTGAAGTACGTCACTGGAGATTTCAAGATTCCTACGAATATCATTAAGCAGATATTCATTAACTCCAGAGAGCTGATACTCCTGAATGTATTTCTAACACTGCAACAGCATTGCTGCTATAAAACTAGTTATTTCATTTTTGCCAATAATCTTAGATGGGCAGTTGTTCAAACACTTGCCTGGGCTGAAGTTCATATTTAAACAGCTGTAGTTAATGACTGAATAAATTTGATTATTCATCAGAGCTGGTAATATTGTGTTCTTATTATATAGTAATTCCCCTTAAAGTTACTCTACCATCACGAGAGTGTTTTTCCACCCCTTAAAGTTACTCTACCATCAGCAGAGTATTTTTCCAAACAGGTCTGCTCAGCTTCAGAACAAAATGACTCAAATTTTCTGATGTACATTAAGAGTAAATGCAAATCATTACTACCCAGTGACAAAATAGTGATACTGATGGTGGCTGAAACTCACTTAAAACGATTATTTCATTATAAAGGCAGAACTATTGCCGGTTCAGCCTTTGACAGTAGTGAAGCTGCAACAAGTGCATTTGATTTTATGGTGAACAGGTAAAGTCTATATTCAAATAAGTTGTACAAATTAACACTAAAACCATAAAAGCTGATGTTCTGCACTGCACACTGAAGAAAGTAATTGTGGGCTTAGAAAAAATAGTTTTCACCGTGTTTTGCATTGTAACATCATAATGCTATCATTAGGAAAGCAATGTCATATTTTGCTAGCACTCCACAACTGTCTATGTATAGTGTATCCCCACCCATTTCAGAGTAACATGTATGTTTCAGTAAATTTGCTAAAATGTATCAGGAATAATTGGCTTCACTAGAAAGTTATAAATAAAACAATGAAGTTCCCTCAGTTCTCTTTTTTTTGTAAATAATTTGGAAAAGAAATTCATTATGCACCATTCAGCATTTTGAAAAACTTAATGATAGAGATGTTTACTCTTTGAATCTTCATATACTGTCATTAACAGTGTTATCTCCCTACACCTCTGAGAAACGAAATGTTCATTTAGTTTTAAAAACATTCAATGAGTATCTCATTCAAGCTTTACTAACTCTTACAAAAAATCACTGTGCCTTTTTATTCAGGATGCAGAATGTCAAAAATTTACATGTGGGCAATCATGAATGTAAACGTTCAAAGGTCAAGGGTTAAATAATAAATATGTTACTCAATAAGTAATGAAGGTTATAGTACAAAAAAACATAGAAAAATAATATGGGTTTCTACTAGCGTTTCATTGAATAATTGTTGTTCCCAAGAAAATTAACTACATTGTAGCCAACAAATTCTTTACTAAATCGAGAAAGTTAGAAAATTTAACTACCAAATAATGACTGTATGTAAGAGAATTATTTAACTCACCTATGGTAGAATGAACCATGGTTTTTGTTGTGATGTAAACCAGTGCACTGCCGTCTTGCAATTTAACTATTAATGTATAAATATATTTTTTAATGACTTTAAACATGTTTGTTCTCCTGTATACACAGCACACTGTATTGTAATTAAATAAATTGTTTTTGTTCAGTATTTTACATTAATCTCATAACTTGTGTTTCGAGTAAGTATTATTTGGTGTACACTAATTAGTGTAGGCAAGAAAAATAAGTAAAGTTATAACTGGCAAACCAAAAAATGGTCGATTTTGGTGAGGTTTTATTGACATTTCTTACGTCTGGCAGCGTAGTCAGTGCTAGCAGGTCGGACCATCCTTGCTAACATCACAAAACATCGAACAGGCCTTATCTCGGTGGTCTTGATTGTGAGATAGGTTGGCATGGAATGTATTTCCTTTAGTCATTCAATGGACAAATATATACTTCATAGACAAGCAAAATATTTGGCACTGATCAGACAAAGAAGCTGGCAAAGGTCCTCACCAAATTCCTATTTGAACTTTAACTTCTACAAATGACCCTGACCTCATTCTATTCATCATTTATCACCAGTAGATTATGCTTTCTCAATATGAAGTCTCTCTCTCTCTCTCTCATGTACTTTAAAGACCACCACTGAAGTTTAATTCTTACCTATCCTTGAAGTATGACCTCTATACACAGCTTTATCAATGCATTATACATATTAAATATGAGTTTCTGTCGTGAATATGTCAAAAGTTACGGTAATAACACAAACTATTTTACACCTCTGACCTCTAATTATGATCTCGGCATTAACATCACTTTGCATATCAGAATCATTAATGGATTGACCCTTACCAAAACATGAAGTCTCAATCACACATAACTAACAAAATGTTTTATTTGGATTTTTATTTTTATTTTTTTAGTATATTTGGATATGAAGGTACATTTGATGGCTGGCTAATGACCTTGAACTCAAATGGAACACCAGAATTAGGAATGTCAAATCTCTCACTTTCTTATACTTGAAAAGTTGTAGCCAAGATTAATTTTTTACTTAACATTTGAACTTCCAGTAATCCTTGAACAACCTTAAACTGACTACATATTGGGACCGTATGTGGATAACGCACGTTAAACAAAAAATGACTAACTAAATTATGGCCAACCTTGAATTCCTAATTGAACTTCGACCACACCGTCTAATTTTATCTTATATCTCACTGAAATGCTTTCCAGAGAAATTTCCCTAGGAAGCTTGCATGCACCAATCGGTTAAGTAGTTTGGGTAGAGAAGAGAGATATACACAAGCTTTTCATATTTGTGTATATATATACGTTATGCATAATGTGGATAATTGCCTAATGTGAACATTAGTCAGAAAACAATGATGTGAATACGACTACCTAATCTAAACATATATTATGGTTTAGTGTAGAAATGGAAATTAATCCAACAGACAACCCACGGGAGGATACAAGAGAATGCAACATGGTTAATGTAGAGACAGTTTTAAAAATTCCAATTTATTTCAATAAATACAAACATAATCAATGCAATATCAGTAAAAGAGAAATAAGTCAATAGATCTCAGGGTTCAGTTGAGTCCAATCAGAAATTTTTGCACGATCTGCCCGGGTGACAGCGCAAGTTGCATTTAAATTTTTTTCTTAGGCAGCTGTATCGTCCTGATGTACTTTGAGTAGTACATTGACACTTTATATATTCTTGCCCAACAGCGCAAGTTGCATTTAAATATTTTTCTTCGGCAGCTGCATCGTCCTGATGTACTTTGAGTAGTACATTGACACTTTATATATCCTTGCCGAACAGTGGCTCTTGCTGTTGCTGTTCTAATCGATGGCAGATATCTGGAACCTCTTCAGACTTCATCAGGGGCTGTTTGATTTCACTTTGATCAGCTGCTGTAAATTTTGGTCCAAGAATTCCCTCCCAACAACCTAACAGTGTATAGTCTATCTTGTTCCTTGAGGACGACCGCTAACAGATTTTTAGGATCTGTTTAACCACGATCGACATCTGGGACCCTCAGCGTAGCACACTGACCAATGGATAATGGCTTAAGCGGGTGTTTGCCGCATCTTGTCATCCATGTTGCTGTCTTAGATTATCCTAGATTAGCTGAAATACGGATCTTTTGGAAATTTGTAGCTACTGTTTCTGCCCCTGTCTCTGCTTCTGCCTCTGCCTCTGCCCCTGTCTCTGCTTCTGCCCCTGTCTCTGCTTCTGCCCCTGCCTCTGCCCCTGTCTCTGCTTCTACCTCTACCTCTGCCCCTGTCTCTGCTTCCAGAAATGACTCAAGATCTTCCTCGGTAAATATATTACAAAGAGCTGTACTTGGCAGGATAGATGATCCTAATCCAACCTACGGATCTTGTTTAAATGTAACTTTGAATAGGCTGTGGCCAGTTGTTTCATGATGGCTGATATTAACTTGCCACTGAACAAACTTGAGACCTACTGACCACCTTCTGCTGTTGTTTTCCCTCATCCAAATGGTCAGTTTGTTCTGGATCACTCCATTTAGACGTTCAACAGCGCCTTGGCTTTGAGAATGATGTGGACGTCCAGTCACCTGCTTCAGCTCTGGCCAAAGCACTGAAAGCGGGGCGATGATGGCATCGACAAACTCCCGTCCGTTGTCGGAGTGTAAAATAGCAGGTGCTTCAAATGTCAGAAATATATCTAGAAGATTCGCTGCGACCTCTTCTGCTCTTTTTGATGTAAGTGGACGCAACACACAAAGTATGCTGAAATGATTTAGATGTCATAATGTACTAGAAGTCTCCATCAGGTAATGTTTGAAAATTTATAAGATCTATCTGGCATCTTGAATGGATATCATGACTGTGTACCGGTTTTACTACCAAACCCTTTGGAATTTTTCTGGCTTTCTTTTGATGGCAGTGCTCATAGAATGTAGAGGTAGCATACTTCTTGTGTGATGTTTGACCATTTCTTTTTCACTTCCGCAATTGTTTTTTTTTACCACCTCCATGGCCAATAGCTTCATGGGCTGTTTTAACAATACCAAACACTTCTTCAAGAGATGCAACAAACTTGAATTCATGTTCATTTGGATCTTTTCTCCTGCGAATTATTCGGTCAGCATTACCAACACGCAGGACTTCATAACGTTTCTTGGGGTTATAGTCAAATGTAGATTGGGCTCCATAAGAATTAATTCTTAACAAATCCTGTATCCGCTGATCATGCTGGATGGTGGGCTAGATGACAGCATTCTCAGCCTTGCCTTCCAGTCTTTGACATAGCTTAAGTTCAAAGGCAGCTTGATCCATAGTGCATAAACTGAAACAGAAAAGATAAAGAGATATAGAGAAAAAGTCTTTATATAATTTATACTTGGATACAGCCCAGTAATATCACCGAACAAGAAAGTCAGGCAGTAAGTTCAGTTACCACAAGTCCACCTGTGTGCCACCACTCACTCACTGGCACGAGATTCAGGTTAGTTCTGCCTTGCTCCTCGTTTACCCTGTCCACAACAACTCAGTGTCTGACCCAAAGTTTCGAACAACATTCGAACAACACTCCAGTTACAGTGGTTCGTCATTCAATTCATATTAGGCAAAATACCCTCACCTAATCTGAAAATCATGCATAAAGTGGATATTAAGCAAGTAATTTGTTTATTGTCAATATTGTGTAAACAAATTGCCTAATATGGAGATTAGGCAATTTTTCTGCCTAATATTCACATTAGGTAATCATCCACATTATGCATAACATATATATATATATATTATATATATATATATATATATATATATATATATATATATATATATATATATGTATATTTGTATATGTATATGTATATCATATATATATATATATATGTATATGATATGTATATGTATATGTATATATATATGTGTATAGATCTAATATATAGATATATATAGATATGTATAATATATATATACATTATACATACATATATATACATATATATAATATATATATAAATATATATATATATATATATATCCTACAAGTGTGTAATGTGTTAGTGAATTACATATCGTGTCTTGCTTGGAGACAGATTGAGTTGTAGAGGCAGCCTTCTTGAATGAAGGAATCTGATACGTAAGCATTTTACTCTGGAGGCTGTTCCTACTGTCGTCAAGGTAGTTTGGGGTGTGTCGAGTATGTACATTCGTTTGTACGGATGTCACAGGTCTAACCGACCAAGGCCCTTGCAAGAGGCACATTCCTTTTGTGAGAAGAAAGAGGTCGGTTTGGTAAATGCCAGGTGTCGGGAGAAAAACCCCATCTTAAAGGTATGGCACATATTTTGTAGGACTTAAAAAACCGTTGCTTTTGAAAAAGAGAGAGAAGTGTGAAATACATTCTTTTACTTAATATTACTTTTGAAAAGAGTGATGTGTGAAGTTTATCTCTTTATACAATATTATCTTATGCATCTTTATTACAGATGGGTTCTATTCCATGATATTAGAGACGGGATTCTCTACCCTGACTAATGCAATGAAACGATTGACATTCCGAGTCTGGGAGTGAATTCTTAGCCAAGAGAGTAGAATGATAACTTACTAGTTTTCTTTGTGGGCAGACTTGGGTTTTTATCACTATGACTTATCAATCATTTTGTTCTATTTTATATTCATCTGCTTTGGGTAATAAATTGTATATTTTTGTATTTACGTGATCTTAATAGCCTAATGACATGCTTGCAGACAGAGGGCACCATTGACAACAGGTAAGGGTTTCCAATTTCTGTAGTTTTGATAAAAGGGTGTAAGAGTGGTGGCAGCGGTGGGATGGTATACTGGGTGCGGGGCACGTTTGCTTTTTGTTATCCATTATTGGAGGAAAATTTGTATGAATTTTTCTGGATTGGGTTTTGTGTCTGTACATACATTGATGTTATTGAGATCGGGGAATCTTATAGAACAAAAGAGCTTCCGGAAAGAGAGAAAGATGGCGGATATTAAGAGTACCACAACGCTACTACATCACGTAACCAACGTGAGTGCGGGCGTGAGCCCTTTCAGAGGGATGGTAGATGGGGTGCTATCACAACCTATACAAATTTTCATTGAAGGGGTGAATAATTATTTAGCTGGAAAGAATATAACAAATGATATAGAGGCATTTAGAGAGGCAAAAACTTTGCTAGATTTTAATAGAGGAGATCTCTCCCACCGTTGCAAGAGTTTCCAATTTACAAAATGTCGTACCTGGACTGATTTGCAAGCATTTTTGAAAACAGCTTATGGCTCAAAGGAACACGGAGATATGGTGAGGGACCTTCGGGGTCTTTATAAACTATGGAAGGGCACTAGTTAAAAACATAGCTCAAAACTTTTTGACGCAGTGGCAAATTGGGTAGGAAAATTGAAAACATCTAAATGGGTTACAGGGAGTAATGTCTCTCTTGAGAACGTTCATAAACTGATCTATTTTTCCCTGCTCTTGCACGATGTACCGGATGCGATAGTGAATAGCTTTGATGAAAAGATTGAACCTACTTCAGACGAAGAATTACTTTATGCCCAAATTAAGAAACATATATCTAAATGTCCCACTGTAGACAGAATTTTCTCCTCCCCATCTGTGTGCAAAAGTTGAATATAACAAAAGTTGAATATAACAAAAGATCACTCGATCATAAGCAACAGCAGTTGCACTGTTTCAACTGCAATAAGCCAGGGCATCCAAAGAAATTGTGTAGGGTTAAAATATTGTGGAATGTGTAAGAGTACCGATCATTATTGGCAATCTTGTCCATCTCAGATACGGAGAGATGCGAGGCCTACACCTCAAGGTTCTGGTAATTATAATGTGAGAACTTCCCAGCCAGGTCAAACCAGAGGGCCAAGGGATCGGCAAAATTTTTGGAAGCCCGATCAACAAAAAGGGTACAGGTGATTGGTACGTGTCATTGTGGTCTCGTGGGGGACGCCCCAGAGCCCAGGCCTATAGTTTATGGAACTGTAGGGGATGTGGATATCCCGATATTTATAGACTCGGGTGCATCTATAAATTTAATGGTCTATAATTTGTATCAATCCATGGTTTCCAATTACCCTATGCAACCCTTAATGGAGACAGTGTGTGATGTGCAAGCCCATAGATTAAATACCCTGGGTTGTGTTCAAATACAGTTTACTCTCGGTGACAGAGTGCTAACAGAACTATTTTTGGTAATGAAAGGAATTGCGTTGGGCAACAGACTTTTGCTGGGTCATCCTGCTTGTAGAAGACACAAGATTTCGATCCACGCGGGTGTTAATGGGAGAACAGTCGGGATACCTGGTGTTTTTCTGCCTTATGAGGACGTGATTAGAACGGAAGACATGGAGGTTACTGAAAAAGGAGATGTGCTCGGTGATATTAATGGCAATGATACAAGTGTTACAGAGAAAGGTAATATTATAACCCACGTTGCTGATATGGGAAATGATTACGGGGGTTCTATCAGAGTTCGGGGTGATAACAATGGTGGTGATGATACTTTGGATGGTGATGTTGATACTAATATTGATGTTATTTCTAATACTAACAATGCTGGGGATGATACTGAGGGCGGTAATGTGTATGGGGCGGTGGAAAGGGGAGGTACTAACCACAAATATAGAGGTGTTTTATCCGAAGATATTATGTTACTACCTGGTTCGAAGACTATGGTAAAAGTTAAATTGAAGGAAATGAGAAAACCTATGGATGTGTGTGTTATTGAAAATAGCGAGAAGCTTAGAGGGGTTATTAGCACGGCATCGGTGAACAGTGTATCCAAGGATGGGTTTACTTGGTTAGAATTACTAAACTGTAATGATACAGTTAGGAGATACCAGAAGAATACAAATATATTGGATTTCCAAGATTGGAGTTGTGATATTGGTTCAGTGGCTATCATAGAGGGAAAACCTGAGTTTTCGGAGGCAGAAATGCAATCAAGGAAACGAATATTTAGAGAACATTTAGCTAATACAGATTATAGCAAACACGTTGAATCGATAAGCGACCTCTTGGCAGAATTTGGGGATACGGTAGCCTTACAAGGTGATAAATTGGGGTTGACTAATGTGTTAGAGCATAAGGTAAATTTGGAGAGTGGCACAAAACCTATTTATATTCCTGCATATCGCATACCTTTCAAAATCAGAGAACAGGTAGAGAAAGAGGTTAATAGATGGGAAGAAGAAGGAATCATTAGACCTAGCGTGTCTCCTTACAACTTTCCCTTGTTAGCGGTGCCTAAGAAAGACGGTTCTGTCCGTGTATGCATCGATTTTAGACGTTTAAATAAAAAGACGATCCCTGACCGCTATCCGGTGGCGTGCATACCAGATCTTTTTGTTGAAATTGGGGGACATAATATTTATAGCTCAATTGATTTGGCGCAGGGTTTTTTGCAGGTCCCTCTTAGTGAAAGGGTGTAAGATATATATATATATATATATATATATATATATATATATATATATATATATATATATATATATATATATATATATATATATATATGTATATAAAAAGAGAGAGAGAGAGAGAGAGAGAGAGAGAGAGAGAGAGCTAAACCTCTCTAGAGCGTATGGCGTCAGACAGGCCTCGCCAAGTGACTAGTGGACAGCGAGTGGACTGGTATCGAACAACTGATGCTGTGAACACGATGCCAAAGTTCCACCGCAGTTATATGAGACTGTAATGCCATAAAAGGAATGTAAACTTCTTTCCCCTCCCGAGGTGTGTGTGTGTGTGTGCGTGTGCGAGTTGTATTGTGTTTAAAGATGGGGTAGCTGTTACAGTAATATTATTCTCTGATTCATGAGTCCTCCCGTAGTCACTGAGCCAAAACAAGGTGGTTATTTTAGGTGTTATTTTAAAGAGCCTTATAAGTAGGTGAGAAAAACGAAGATGAATTCAGGCAAAAGAGAAAAATCCACAATAACATTTTGGCTTGCAGAATACTGATTACCTTATTTGTAAGTGCTTCCCGCTGACGAGGCTCTTCGGTGTGAATAAATTCGTTTATACAAGAGGCATCAACATTAAATTTTGTATCCACGTTCCATAAAATAAATTGCACACCAATTTTTGAAAACCCAGCAAGAGTTCAGGTTACCGAAATAGAAGGACAGGGCAGGGCATTATGTATTATATAAAATGTTTATATGAATAACCAGAGGAAGATCTTTTTGGAAGAACAATGATACTTTTAAGTGTATCTGAAAATCATGAAACAGGATCTCACAATGCAAGTTGCTAGTAGTGAGATACTGTACAAGACAATACACTTCCGCAGTCCGTTTAAGTGGTCAAACAAAATACAAGGTAGAAAATACGCAACTTGTAAGTTTGAGAATGCTTGTACTGAAGGGAATGGCAATGGAAAAAACTGAAGTGTCAGATCTCGATGAAATTACCAAAAAATTAAATAAACATATAAATAAACAAAACTGTCACTAAGTGGCTGACCAATATGGATATGTTGAGTATAAAAGGAAGAAAGATTTTAAAAGAATAAGAAAGGGGATATAGTTGATTAAAATTATAAGAATAAACATGCATAGCATTCTCTGTAAGGATATGGTGGCAGATGAATTGAAAATATATATCAAGAAAAGGTAAATTAAAGTAACAGCAGTGATGGCCCAGAAAATACAGGTTTGTGGATCAAGTGTTGTTACAAAACAACTCCATGCAGCGTTTGGGAGTAAAAGACTAATGCCCATCTTTAATGTACGTAGCACTATAGTCGAGTTCCACGAATATGCAAGTTTCATGATCTTGCTCGGGGGGACCTAACAATAATATACGAAACAACAGCTGTCAGTAATATTCACGAGACCAAACATCCACCAGGCAGCAATAGCAAAATCATCAAACGTGGAATATTTTATTTTCAAAGAATAACCATGGCTGCACATAGCTGTTTTGTTCATTTAATGTCTGATATTTATAAAGGCTTCCAACACTGACCATCGTGGACCAAAATGGTGCACTCTGCTGATCCACTATTGAATGCATACGCAATAATCAGTGCTGTATTCTAACATACCATAATGCATAGGCTACTTGTATCATCGTCTCCGAGTTTATTACCTGCAAAATATGTGGCACGGAATCGTAGTCGGTTACTGCTGATGGCAAAGCTGAAGTTCTGCAGACGATATCTGACCTTGCTCTACCCAACATGCTCCCAAAACTGTGATGAAGGATTAGAGTGAATCAACTACGTTCTTCATTACTGCCCTCATTCAAATATTACCGATATCAGTTTTC
>NC_061110.1:48302981-48310481 GCF_015104395.2 Macrobrachium nipponense | reverse complement strand
AAACCCTCTGGACGCATGTATTAAACGCGTATGCAGTCCCCATTTAAAGTATTAAGAACATCCCCATCACCAGAAACTTTATATCGCCATCAAATACGCGTCATAATTTTCATTCTACTAATTCCTATTACGACCATAATTCCTTTCATTCCCATTCATCACTTTTCCCTCTTCCTTCGTTAATTCCGTATTATTCCCCTCTTCCACTAATATAATCTTCTCCCTTTCCTAATGAGTTTTTCTTTTTTGTTTTGTTTCTCCTCAGCGTCTTTTTATCTCGTTTACTGTCTTTGTCCTTTTTTTATTATTTTTCAATTGCATTCCCTGTTTACGCCCTGAATTGCTCCATCATGCATTCATTATTGTCTCTCTCTTTTATATGATTATAACTCTTCCCAGTCTATTATTTCTATTGCCCCAAACTCTCATTACAGCGCTATGCACTCTACCCTTAATGCATTCTCTATCGGCAATAAAGTTTATTTGACCATCAAATTACAATTATATGTACACTACCACGGTGACCCATCTCCGTCTGGGATTTCAGAATGACGACATGAAAAATATGGCGATAAACCATCGCGACTTCATGTCTACATGATGTACCGGACATAAAACTTGCCAGGATTCACGAACGGGACACAATCATCAATATCCGTAAAAGCCAGAGTTACATTGCCACTGGTGATGTAAAATAGAATTCTGGCGCGTGTCCATATGCGTGTATATGGTCCCATGTGTAAGAAGCTGTTCAGCAATGAAAATGTACGAAAGTATAAAGACTTCTGCTTCCAGTAACTGCGTACAGAAAGAACAATATACGTGCAATATATGTACACTTGAGATGTATATAATAAAAGCACTGCACATATCACTAGACACTTCATTAATGTCAAGATCGCCAAGCCAGGCGGTGTTATAAAGAGGAAGACACATTTATTTCTTATGAGTACTCCGTTTTGATCAGCCTCACTACGGCCTTTCACACTGCATTGTATAAAAAGGAAACTACTAAACAATCGCTCATTTCCTGCAGTACAGCAAGAGCTCTAAAGTTTGCTGGAAGATATCACGTCAGCCCAAGGAATCAGGAACATCAGAAATTTCTAATCCTGAATATAAAAATGATTAAGAAATTTTTAAAGGGGAAATTCCTGAGACTGAAAGTCGACTTCAGCGCATTTTCAAAATTATACTATTGAAAATGCAGCCAAAGGACACGAAAAAATTTCTGCGGAGACTATGATTCCTCACAAATAACAGGTGATACGGGCAATATCTATATTATTTGCATGCACCTCTGTATGCACATTTGCTCTTATATTTTGATGTTTTATTTCTCTCGAATTTATTATTCTTCAAAACAGATTAGGACACGTAGATATTCCACATGTTCTATAAGAAGACTATTATTCCTGGAACTATTCTTCCACGCACCGAGATACACAGGTATAAATACATTCTGGAATTCTATCACATCCTATAATTTAGATCCGGCGTCATTTAACTGGTATGAAAGTAATATATTTAATCATCTATTATGTACTCGGTTTGAAAATTTCGTAAAATGAAGAGGTATGAGATTTGAAATGAAGACTGCTCTGTACTTTTTCTGGTTGAAGACTCCGGTCATCCTTCTATACTAGAGAATCTCGGTTATTTGTTTCAACGTGAGAGATATTACGACAATGAATCATTCAAAGGTCAAGACGAAAAATGGCGGCGGCTAGAGTATTTAACACAGGGCTCAGAACGTAAAGGAGCAAGTAAGCGCTAAATAAAATAATTACCAAATAAAAAAGAAAAAAAAAAACATTACAGATACACGCTACCTAGCACATGGAATAGTAGTAAAATAATCACCGTTAAAAATTATAAAGTAAAATTAAGATGACTATTTTCAAGGTGTTCCTTATAATTACTGAAACAACACTGAAACACACACACACACACACACACACACACACACACACATATATATTATATATATACATATATATATATATATATTATATATATATATATATATATATATTATATATATATATATATATGTGTGTGTGTGTGTGTGTGTGTGTAGAGAGAGAGAGAGAGAGAGAGAGAGAGACGAGAGAGAGAGAGAAGAGAGCATAGAGAGAGAGAGAAACAATCAAACCAAAATGGATTGCTGAGTCAATTCTCGTGACAGAAGTGTAAATGCAGAACACAAAGAAAATTGATGGAAAATGCTGTGATGAATTTCCCCGTAGTGTTTCTACTAGAGAGTGAATGGTTGAAGGGATAAGAAATATTGGTATGAGAATGTCAGAAGCAGCAAAGAGATTAGTACAAGTGAAACTGTGGAATATGGTGGACCAACAGCGCTGTGAAGATTGTTAAGGGACGAGGATAATATGGAACACAGTAACTTGACGAAAGGGATGTATAATTCATTTCTTATGGGAGGAAGGAACAGAAGAAAACCTTGAAAGCGCAGACTAAAATAGGAGAAAGAGTTGCTGAAATGGAAGGGCTCTAATTTAACTAACAACCAGCATGGGAAGAAGCCGCTACAAATTTGTCAAGTCTCGCATTCCGAGAGCTCTTCTGTGAAACTCATTAGTGGCTGACAGATGGTCACGTGTAATTGGGCGGAACTTGAATACTGCGCGATCTTTCTGTATCACAGTTGACACTTTCCGCAAATTATCACAAAGGAAGCTGTTACCTTCTTTGACGAAGTACTCTAGCGAGGGTTTCTTCCTATATATATATATATATATATATATTATATATATATATATATATATATATATATATTATAATACTTGATAGCTTCACGGTTACAATAACACAGGGCTCATTGCCAAAGTCTTTATGAACATCGTACATGTCATTCAGAGATTTACAAAGCCATTCCAAACAGTTATATTTGTATTAATATGAAATTTTTTTCCTCATTCTGTGACGCTGATGATCTGAAATCCTTCGGGGATAATTTCAGCTAAAGTTTCCAATTAGCTCTCTGGTTTACCTACCTTTAATTAATAGTTATAAGGTGTAACTTCTCTCACAAAACACATTTTTACTGCGTCCTTTGTTCCTTTGTGATGAAGCTATTACTGAATATCGCCTGGTGATAAAGAGCGATAGAGTTTTCATTATACTGCCGGCTTCAATCAGTCCTGTTGATTGTTGCAGGTCATTTACAGTTAATGAATAGACTAATCCCATAGTTACATCATTCTAAATTTTTAATGTGTACAGGGGTACGGTTACCACAGGCAAACAGAACTGAGAAGATATAATCACCAATACGATTCTTCCTTAACATTCCAGGAAATCTTTGCATTCGTAGGTTTGATGTACTCAAAAAATTGGAGCCAAGAATCATCATCCTTAACCATTACATCTGAGGAGTTTGGAAATACCTCAGGTCAAATCGGAGCTAAATTAAATACGATTGAGATTGTGATCCTAAACCAAGTTTCATCAAATTTTGCTTTTTATTAAACAGACATTATAAGATGCTAGAAAACCAGGACTGTTGCACTGATGATAATATACAATTTACATTTTTTTATGATGCCTAACTTTTTTAAAAAGTAAATTTCCTTTAGAAATAATATTTTTCCTTATGAATGTAAATTTTGCAATCCAAGTGGTCGAATAAGTGGTGACTACAAGAATCAAAGATCAACATGCATTCTTCCACTAGTCTTTAACACCTAAAATACTTCTGCCTCTGGGAAAACTGCTCATCATTGAATATTGCCACAAGGAAAATGAATTCCCCCATGTTCCTGACTTTTACCATTCGTTTTTCGCTACAAGTTTCTCATGTTATAATAACTATGTTTAACTTGACAAATTGCTAAAGCCTTTTTGAAACGGCTGTTATTAACGAGATTACTAATTTCCCATTTAGTGAATGTTATAACAACTGTTTATCTCTACAAACTGCTATTTCATCACCTCTAAATTAATTGAGTTAATTAATAACAACTTAAAAAAACTTTTTTAATTGTATTTCTGCTAACTTCAGCCCAAAATGGTTTCTATACTAAGAAAACTTTGCTTCGGTATGATTCGGGTATATAATATGAGGATCACATTTTGATATTTGTATCTGAAGCAGGTGTACAAGACTTGAAATGGTAAAAAAAACAGGGCATTTGATAGTACTTTTAAAGTGGTTCCAGAAACAAAACTGATGTCTTTTTATCTTGTTTCCTTTTCTCACCCATATTTTTGTTAACTATTATTAATTAAATGCAATCACATTTTATATGTTTTTATGTAAGTCAATGGATGGCAATATTCCCGGTGGCACAATTCCTATATGGGAAATTTTCCCCGTGAAAGTTTTGGCAATAGTCCCAGCGCCTGATTTGCAAAGTAAAGTACCCAGCCAAATACTTCTTGACAGCACATACAGAAGTAGTTCTTGGATAAATGGGCGGCTCTTATAGATCTAAGTAATTAGGTCTATAAATTACATACTATTATTTTGTTACGGCCATGATAATATGAACACATTTTCAAAGAACACATTTCCCTCCAGGATTTATAAATTGATCATGGCAAGTTTATTCTTATTTTTTACTGAAATACAATGACCGATAACAATTAAATCAAATGTACGTTATAATTATGCCTAACAGCATCTGCACTCATAAATACTTTCAAATTTACAGATCCACTCACACTAAGAAAAGCACAAACAATTACTATGTGCACGTATAATGAACGTGTTTAGCTTCTGTTTCAAAGAGATTTGTCGTATATTTCGAAGTATACATACAGCCAACAGAAACGTTCGCATACACTGTTACGCGAGGCCGAATGCATGTGCTCATGAAAAGCAAATAATAACACTGAATTATCAAGACTATCCTAGTCAGTCACAAATTTGATTTATAACGACCCAAGTTAACAAGCTTTCACAGATCTACGATCAGCACAGTGAATTAATCTTTCCCAGAGATAGATATAATGGGAAATGGCATGAATTGAAAGGCTAATACATGATTCTCTCTCTCTCTCTCTCTCTCTCTCTCTCTCTCTCTCTCTCTCTCTCTCTCTCTCTCTCTCTCTCTCTCTCTCATTTAGCTTGAGCCGTGAAGTACTCTATCAAATAACGTGACAGAAATCTAACAACTTACGCGTAAACGTACGTGTAGTAATGTTTGAGAAAAATAAAACAGTACAAAACAGAACCGACGCCCCCCAAAAAATCATCATTAACAATATAATTATGGTGAACCAAACTTGGCAACGATAACGAATCCTGACTATCCCAGCTACTGGCCCTGTGTACTTATTGAGATGCAAAAAAAAATAAAAATAAAATAATAATAATAATTAAATAAAATAAAAAACAAGCTTAACAAAGTTATCATTATGTTTCTTCCTGCACCAACTGGCACTGAAACTTTAACCGCTGTACAGCTGCAAAGGCCATGTCCACTTCGTAGAAGAAAGAAGGATATTTCTTTGAGAAATCTTCTACTGAACTGAATTTTGCATAACAGTGTTATATATTTTCCCTCATGGAAAACAGATAACAGTTTTATGGCGCGCATGTAAATATATCCATGTCCATATAATAATCAAGTTCTTTCAAACGTGATGTTGAAGCGCCATATTCATATCTTATTCAAGTTCAACATACATTTTCAGTGGCAATGAACCATAGCCGAAGAGGGACGCGCCACATTACAACACAAACTGTGATAGTACTTGTATTTGTTGTTTGAAACACCTGCTACGTGTCATCAAACACATATGAGTACTTGCGCATATGTATCATCTTTCTACTGCCTTGTATTTGTGCGCCTTCAGCTCTCTCTCAAATGTTTTGTGAAATACTTGATAAATTGTCCTAGTTTTAGGCGATTTTCCGAATGATTTTTGAAATATAAATCAGTCATGAAAAAGAAGGAAAAATGTCCCTCTCTCTCAGTTAAAAACATCTTTGTGCATTATATAATAATAATGAAACGTAATGTACTGGTGTATCCTCATTACACAGATAATTTAATAAATATGCACAGGCAAGATCTTAAGCTGCGCCCGCTGATATTCTTCACTAGAGCAAAACCCAGACGAAATAGAACTGCATGTGATATGAAATGACCTCCATGAGCGCGTTGTCTCCTGGGAGCTCGACAACAGGTCCTTTGGGGGAATTCTATACCAGTGGGCGAAAAGCTGCGGTTGCTGGCAGCTAACACCCTCGGAAATATCCAAAAGAGTTTTTCACACACCGCTGAAACACCTTGCCCAATTTCAAAGGCGGTCACGGCCCTTTTCCCAGTTGAATCATGGATGTCGTTTCGACAGAATGCGTGTAAGGGTCAGGGTCCTGTCCAGAAATAATGCGACATAAGGCAGAAAAATGCCTCGTGAATCGTTGGTGGACTCACTCATCCTCCTATGTTTGATTGACCATCAATTGGACAATTTCATATTATGTCTGCAACTCGTCGAATGTCACAAAATAGGTTTCTCCTGTATATACTTTCAAATCGGAGTTTCGACGAACTCTTGCATTTTATATGAAATAAACTCGATGAGAAAATCTATGCAACTATTAGCACTAACATTTCGCTAAGTAAAGTGGATAATCCATTCACTGTGTAGGCAATGAAACAGATATTACAACCTTACAATAATTGGCCCTGAATAATACAATACTGTAGTTTACAATATTTATTCAATGATTCTCGGTATATAGTAAATCCTAATATTTACCATTCAAACAAAAAATTAATGAATACATTTTACTTGCAAAACTAACAAGAACAAGCTTTGTTATATAGTTCCAAAATATGAACAGACAATAGAAATGAGATTAACATGGGTTTTAAGGCTAAGTGCATGATGTAAACAACATAACAGTCACAATTACATTCCTATAAACTCGAAGAGGCACAGCACTCAGTACAAAGTGACATCACTGAGCACAGTACACAGTCGTCTCGGGAGACTGAGCAGTAGCTCCTCATCTGACTTGATTCTGGTCGTCGTGGTTCCGGAAGCGTTACGATCGACTCTCGCGGTCGGAGTAGTAACACTCTTGCAGATTGCCTCTTCTGTTTCGCATTGAAATGTACCTCCGTGGGCTTGATTTATTTATTTATTTATTTATTATTTTTTTTAAACAGCCAACGGTAAGGAGGGATTTAATGGCGGCATTTCACCTTTTTTTGTAGAATGGTCTTTAGAGCATACGCTTCCGCCCACTTCGTCTGTTTCTGCAATGCATGAAGGTCTTTTTCATAAATTTCACGGTGTTATGTGACCATTTGCGGTTTCACACGTTGATAATTTCGTTCTAAGCAGCGTTAAAGAGTCATCAACTCTCCTTCCAAACAACGAGATCTGGTTGCATCCAATACCAGTGGTCTACGAAAAAAATAAAATATTATTGTACCCTTCAAAACCGGTCGAGTCATTCTTTTCCCGCAATAACGGTCTTTCCACGCAGCGTAATTTTCTTCCAACTCGATGCCCTCT
>NC_061110.1:48277981-48295481 GCF_015104395.2 Macrobrachium nipponense | reverse complement strand
AATAAGAAAAATTACGAAGTTCCACATGTAGATGCAATAATGGAGTAAAGAAAATGGTTTGGATATTATGTCCTTCGCACTATCCATGGGAAAAATTGTGTGCTAGTATCAACTGGCCACCCATGGTGAAGAGGACCATGTAAGAACCCCTATGTATGTATGTATATACATATGTATTTTATATATATATATATATATATATATATGCGTGTGTGTGTGGGTATGTGTGTGTATGCATGTATATATAGTATATATATATATATATATATATATATATATATATATATATATATATATGTATATATATATATATATATACCTATATATATATATATATAGTACCCTGAATCCGGCAGCGCTAATTCATTAAAACTGCATAAATTCTATTTCATCTCAAATTGCTTACCGTCATCAAAGGGGCTGGATATTCCAAAGTAACCCACGGCAATTACTTGAATTCTCATGAACGTTTTCTATCATAATTCAACTAAATTATCTCTAACTTTATAATTGTATTGGCAAATTACCCTCGAAGCACAATTCACTTTACTGTTTTTTAAAGAAAGTTATCTGTTCGTTTTAAACGCCCAGAGAGTAAGTAAGAATATTTTATTTGGTAGAAACAATTAACGTCTGTTATTTTAGAATTCCAATTCGAAACAAGGGTAACTGAAAACAAACACTAAAGTAAAAATGACACCATGTTCAAATGCACTTCTTGATCTTAAAACTGAACCATTTAGAATAATTAATAAAACTATATGCCCAGACATCACCAATTGAGGTGTACATTGAGTCCAAATTTAAGAAGAGCCATCAGTGTCACAGAGAGCAAATTGCAGGGAACGAACACGGAGAGCAGTGAAAGGTCTAAACTTACTTCAGCTTGCCACCTAAGGAGTGGCAGGAATCATTTCATCTGTCCTCCATTCCTGCGATAGATGCCGATACAAACGTTGGTGAAACTCAGAGACAACTGGCTATGAGGTCTAGTGCTATGGCATAAAATATCAAACTACACAAAAGAAACGCATCACATTGTGATATCTAACGAGGAAACCTGAAATTAGCCAATAACGTAGTACCTTCCGTTGTTAACAAAACGCTATTTATAATGGAACGATTCTGAAAATACAAATTTTCCTGATGAATGCACCACAAGGCTCAAATGCAGTCCGAACTTAATCGTTCTATTCTTTTACAAAATATGAAATCTGCCGAAACCTAAACTGCTATGGAGGCTATAGGAACAAACACCTTTCAAAGGGGTTTCAGAGGCTCACGACAACCTTGAAAGGATGCAGCGCATGGGTCGTAGGAAAAGATTAGTTATGGTATCGACTTTTAATTCAACACAGAATTTAGGGCAAAGACCCAACACTGGGACCTATGAGTTATTCAGCGCTGAAACGGAAATTGACATCAAAAGGTCTGACAGGTGTGACAGGAGGAAAACCTCGCAGTTGCTCTATGAATCATTTGTTAAGAGAGGGTGGAAAGTAAGATGAAAGAAAATGTGAAAGGGGGTACTGTAAAAGAGACGAAAGGGGTCAGCTAGGGGCACACAGCAAAGAGCCTTAAGTAATGTCTACAGTGCACCGCACGGGGTGCACTGACGGCGCTAACCCGCTGCGGAGGTCAACTTTAAAGATCATTGGAATGAGCTTCGTTCAGTCGGTATCCTTAACATTCTGTCTTTGTTCAAATAATGTCTATGAATTTTAACACATTACTTCCTGCACTATTACCATAAAATTAACGTGAAATCATATATATATGTAATTATACGTTTAAGTACACACACACACAGTCTCTCTCTCTCTCTCTCTCTCTCTCTCTCAAAATATATATATATATATATATATATATATATATATATATATATATATATATATATATAAAACACAAATGCGCAAGAAAAATTTTATGTAAACGAGAGATACACTAAAATCGGTGTAGATATTACTAGTCCACTCAGTAATATAAAAGTCGGCTGCAGCCCACCCGTCGTTTTAGTACATAAGCTACGAAAATAATTTGTACATAAACATATACATATAGACGACTATCTAATATTCTGTATATGTATTGGCATTGTATTAGGAAGAAGAATCGTACCA
The DNA here is from genome assembly GCF_015104395.2 of Macrobrachium nipponense. Classification (NCBI taxonomy): domain Eukaryota; kingdom Metazoa; phylum Arthropoda; class Malacostraca; order Decapoda; family Palaemonidae; genus Macrobrachium; species Macrobrachium nipponense. The sequence continues at coordinate 48,293,361 of NC_061110.1, read as the reverse complement.
AATACGAAATAATTTCCTTGTTTAGAAGCCTTTTTTTTTTTTTTTTTTATCCAGTTCCTACTTCCTTTGGCACACCCATTTTCCCCCATCAACACCAACAACCCCCCCCCCCTATCTTTTCCTCCTCCCCCTCCTGATGCTCCTCCTCCTCCTCCTCCTCCTCCTTCCTTACTTCCTTCCTTCGTTTTTTTGTTGGCGTCTCAGCCCTCTCAACATTCTTCTGTCCTTCCCCAACTATCACTTCTTCCCTAACCCCGTCCCTGGCTTTGTCCATTTCTCCAGAGCAACCCATTCACACATTACAGAAACACACACCACCAGATAGCACACACACACACACACACACACAGACACACATAAGAACGCACCTTCATCTCCTTTCGCACTCACACACGCACACACTCCAACTCTGGCAAACTTTAACGATATAATCTTAATAGAAGCCTCGCTGGTATATTGTTCAATTTCGGCCGCTCCTTGCAGTGCAGTCGCGGGGGAGTTGCCAAGCCGTCTTAAAATCTCCTCTTTATTGCCTCATTTTCCACCAAACTCCAAGACTCTCTTTGGCTCCTATAATTATGGTATTTTCTTAATGTTGTCCACGATGTTTCGAAAAGCTTCGTTGGAAGTTTAACGCCGTTTTCTTTATTCTTCGTCTCTGAACTTCCACACTCCTACCAGCCTCGATATTTTTTTCGCTTATTTCCTCTAAGCTAGTAAGGGTGTCTTGTGGAAAAATAGTCCCCCGGCCACCCCACCCCTTTTTTTTTTTCCTTTATTAAACGGTAGCATTCATATATTTGGGGCCGATATCGGGAGTCCAATTTCTAAAGCTTTTTCCTTTTCCCTTCTTTCTTTATTCAGAACAGTGTACGTGATCGGGTTTTCATGAGGCTTCGCGCAAGAACCCGGATTAAGTTTCATTTGGTTTCGTCAGGGGCCGTTGTTATGGTTGAAGCCGCTGGTGAATTCGATGTTTAAAGTGTGTGTGTGTAAAATGAGCGACTTAAATGAAATTTTAAGGATCTTGAGAGTTATATCTCGCTGCGCGAAGAGGGATCTTCTACTTTTCGCTTTTCAAGGGAGATTTGGCTTTATTTGGCCAATCACCCTATTCCTTTACAAATCTACTGGCGCACTTAAATAAGCGCTGTACTTTTTAAAGTAAGTCCTTCAAGGTCATTCCCTTCACGATAGGTTAAATGTTTCTTCGTCGAGATTGTAAACAAAATAATAATAATAAAAAAAAGGAAATTCGTTTGCTTTAAATAATATTTCGTTCTAAAATATCTTTGCCTTAAGACACAATATCCTTTCACTCATTCTCTTGGTAGCAATAACAATTCTCTGACTGGCTGTGAACTGTCGCACAAAAAGGGCTATTTTTATATACTAAAAAGAAAAATGCTTAGCGTGAACTAGCTTTTTGAATAGGAGATTAAACTCCGTGAGTTAGGAGGGAAGTAAAAAAAAAATCAAGCAAGCATATTCTTCCTTGTAAATATAGTGCCTTCTTACAAATGGAAAAGTGACTTGTTCTAAAGTCAGTCTCTTAATGGGGAAATGGCTAGTAGCTTATGGTTACTGAATGATTTCAGTACTTGCCTTCGAATTATAATAATGTCCTCTACCGCTGCTGTAGAGAGAAGAACGGCATAGAAAATCGTGCCCGAGTATCACAATGAACGAAGAGTTTGCCAGAAATTGTTAGTGCAAAGCCAGTTTTTCTATTCTGAAGGTTTTTTTTTAAGTGACTTTCGTATGGTTGAGAAGAATGTTATTGTCGTAATTTTGCTTTGAAAAGAGAAAAGACGACAATTTGGATCAGAATACAAACGCTTCTATAATTTTTCATTGCAATCTACCTAACAGCCATTCGAATCATGTTCATTAGAATTTTTCATATCTTAAATATCATACAAAGAGAAAATAAGTACGCTACAGTACAAATCAAACAAAATAGTTGTTAAAAAACCCTTTTCTTTTATTAGTATTAACAAAGAGAAAAAAAAACTCGGTTTTCGGTTTTCAAGTTAAACGTATAACAGAGCAGATGACACATTTTGAAGGCTAAATAAAACAATGTGTATATAAGCGTCTTCTTCCCATTAAAAACAAAAACATGATAAAAACTATCGGCGTTATAAGGGGAGAAAATCTGGCTTCATACTTCCACAAAGAGAGAGAGAGAGAGAGAGAGAGAGAGAGAGAGAGAGAGAGAGAGAGAGAGACTTACCATAAGTACACTTCTTAAAAGAAATATCTAGAGAGAGAGAGAGAGAGAGAGAGAGAGAGAGAGAGAGAGAGAGAGAGAGAGAGAGACTTACTCTAAGTACACTTCTTAAAAGAAATATCTATAAGTTAAAACTTTTAAAGTATTAAAAATGGCGGAGACATAAAGGCAGCTGGAAACGTCTTGCGGAAATCCTGCCGTGTCTCAGAGCGGTCAACAACGATGCAAAGCTGCGAGAGACAATGTGAGTGTGTAAAGCGCACCTTTTTTCAATCCATAACAAACGTCCAGTAGCGGAAGTTTCAAATGATCAATTGCACAACTGGGACTCTAAAAAGGGGCAAAACGCCTCCGAGATAAATGACTCAAAAACACCATGCACATCCATCGCCTCTTTCGCCCCTCCCCCTTTTCCCACCCTCCACCGCACCCCCATCCTAGATCACCCTCACCCCTCTTCTTTCCTCAGTACATAAGATTCACCATTAAATTCTTATAGCCATAAACTGGAGCTACAACAGATACGACAGATCCTAGTCTGCAGTCTTAAAAATCTCTTAAAATCTGCTGTAAATGTCTCCCGGATGATCCATGAAGACTATCATTCTTAAGACGTCCCGACGATGAAAGACGATGCTGTAACAAAAGGGAATGAAATGCCCACATAATATATATATATATATATATATATATATATATATATATATATATATATTATATTATATATGTGTAGTCTGAGTGTCAAGTCATTAAAATATACCGCAATTGTTAAAAACATCAAAGCAAAGCAAAAATCCTTTACCCACAGCTTCCTACTGCTAATTGGCCAAAGGGGTTTGATCTAACTGAAAATGAGGAACAACGCACATATTTACCAGCCTTAAATTAATAGGTGCAACCGCACATGAAAGGGAAGGGCATATATATATTATATATATATATATATATATATATATATAGATATATAATATATATATAGAGGCTCAGTTAAATAAATATATAGGAGCTTCAGAAGGTGTCCATGATACAACGATTAAAAGGAATCAAGTTTATTTCCAACGAAACGTTTCCCACATAAAACTTCTGTGCATCATCAGTCTATAAAAGAGCAAAGAGACACATAAATAACATTCAATGATAAAAAAGGAACTCACAAATATTAAAATAGTCTTAAAAATTAAAAATCAAAGAAAAAAATAAAAACATATATATATATGTATGTATGTAGATTTTATGCAAATAGTCGATAATGAAAGAAAGTCAGTCTAGGGAGAAAATGATCTATAAACATATACATTTTAAGGTTTTGTTCGTCGGTGAGTTGAATTTTTAAAGTAACCGTTATTCCTTAATGTTACTCTTGGCAAAGATGGCGTAGTAGTCAGGGCTATGGGGGGAAGGGCTGATGAAGTGCATTAGGAAACTGGTTAATTAATCTTTTAATTATGATTTCTTTCTTGAAGGTTATTGAAAAGTGCTACATTACAGTCCCTTCAACTAGTAAATCACATGTGAACAGTAAACAGACTTCGTTGAAATATAATTTCAATGATTAGTTTTGCTTATCAAGGAAGTAGTGTAAATGTTGCTTAACAACATTTGTTTGTGATCGTTGAATTCTAGCGCACTCTGCCCTACGTCCTCGTCATAGAATTGTTGAATCAGGAGTCAGGACTAGGCAGGCCTACAACTATGCTGAATCAGTGATAGTGACAGTAATCATGAAGATAAAGGAATGCAGGCAGGAAGGATACTATACTTTGAACAATGTCCGCTTTTTTACCTCTTTCAATAATCGTTTGAATAGGCCACCTTTGACAGGAAAGAATGAAGAGAGTGAATTTTCCATAATGTTCCCATTCTTTTTCATCTGACAATGACGAAAGCGTTTGCATGTGTGTGTGTGTGTGTGTGTGAGTGTGTTTTGACTGGTATGTAACGAATAGTTTTGATGGAGAACAGATTTTTTTTGTTTTAAATTTTTTATCGGGATGTAATGAATTGGCCTACCTTTGATGGAGAAGAGACTCCATTAGGCTTCCTATCTTTTCTTTATCGGAGTCCAGTGAATGCCACTGACGGAGACGGAGAAGTTTTCAATGATGCTTGTATATTTCCCCTTTCTTCGGTATCTAAAGTTGGATGTATTTTATTCACATCGGCCAAATCGACAATTTGCTTTTTATTATAAATGTGGAGTTCACAACCGTCTGGAAATGGAACGTTTGCAAAGCCTATACATAAAATACTGGAACGATAAGGTATTGTCTCCAATTTCTTGCTCATAAAATGAATCAGAAATTTGAAACTTGGAACACGGAACAGCTCACTATCTTGGCGGAAAAGCGAGACTGTTCAGACTGCATAATAAGTGAACTGATCAGATCACTCCATCCCCCTCACCATATTCGTCACCGACAAATTAAGCCTTAAATGCATGTTTATTGACATGAGATATTCAAACATTTAGTATTCCATCGATTACAGTAAGTACAGTTTTAAGTTTTAACCATAGTCATCTGTGGATTTTCCTGTGTTGCTGTTTCAACGTTTCTCCCGTGATTCATCTGTGTTGGTGGGTGAGTTCCAGTTAACAGTTGATGGCTGTTGTTACGATGTCTTCACGGAGTTCGTCTGATTCGATTCATCCTTTTTGACAGCGGAGACAGTTATGTTATCTCTACGGAAATTGTTTGTCTGTGCTTCCCAGAGTAATTTGTATACTTTTATTTATGTTGCTGCTGTATTGTTTATGCTTATTTTATTCTATGCTCCCTGTCAATCTGTTTGTTCATTTATTTACGCTGCTTGTTTATTATATCATATGTTTATCTTTTCTTTAAATGTAATGGTGTTGAGCAGCGTATGGCTCTGTAATGGCGTTGAGCAGTGTATGGCTCTGTAACTGTATTTTGAGATGCTTTTTGCAGTAGTGTTTTGATTATGATTGTAATTGGTGAGGTCTTTTAAGGCTTGTTTATTGATTTTGACTGCTGCTGTTTTGACTTATTTCATTATGTTAATTTAATTGGTAATTTTGTTAAGCCCGGACTCAATTGTATATATTGTAAGTTACTGTACACAAATATGATCAAGGTAATTTTTGTGGTTTTGTTCCGCTCCTTCCTCCTTTGTTTGTCCTAACTGCTGTCAGTCATTCCAGTCCCTTTTCTTTTATTTCTTTTAAGATCCTGCAGGATAGTGTGCGGTCCATTACACAAAGAGTACATAAGAACACAATACTCGATTTTCTCAATGAAAATGGTCGCTGTTCCGTGAAATACATTAATGAACTTGCATTGATGGGGGTATGTAAGCTATGCCAAGATGATAACGCAAATTATACAGTTAAATAATTGAAGAAAACGTCACCTATAAATTGAAATGTCGGTATCTCGGTATCACAAGACTCCACATTTAATTTAATCTCCTCGCGTGTTGAGACGTCCAAACTGAGATAATATTTTTCTTACTCATAACTTGGCAGAAGTGATTATCACGTGTATGTATATACACATGTATGTTTTATAAGAATCTTGTCTTTGCTACATTACTTGATACAAAATTCTTGCTTTCAAAGTGCGAGATTTTCATTACAACTATGAAATCATTCCAATTATACACCTCAGAGAGAGAGAGAGAGAGAGAGAGAGAGAGAGAGAGAGAGAGAGAGAGAGAGAGAGGAATGATAACTGAAAATTATACCAAAAATAAACTACACCAAAGAAGACAAAACGAGCAAAATAAAAAGAAATCTAATAACATAAGAAAACCATTTATTAAGTGAAGAACATTCTTCAAGAAAAAATGAAGGGATTTCCGAGAAAAGGAATCGAGGCTTAAAACACTACCATCTGCATCCGAGGTACGAAACTTTGGCAGCATCTGCAATCAAAAGAAAATTTTCTAGGAGGCGGCGGGGGAAAAATCAAGAGCGAGCGTATCAAGTGAGAGGAGGAGACGGAGGAACGGACGAGAAAAATTCCAACAGGCTCGGCTTTGGGAAGCTGTAGATTATGAGAGTATGTAGAAGAAACGGGGCGTCGCTTCCACTTCAACAAATCACCCTCTGTCCTCATAAAACAGTCTTTGGGCCTCTTCATTCCCGCTTCCATAATCTCTCTCTCTCTCTCTCTCTCTCTCTCTCTTTATGCTGGAGGGAGAGAGAGAGAGAGAGAGAGAGAACGACCCCATCTTGGATCTCCTAGTTGCCCTTGCATTTTTCCATCCCTTCTGGCCAATTACCTCACAAATCCCCCATTATCTCACTTCCTCATCAAGTTCCCCCACCATTCCTTCGTCTTCCCCATCGGAATCATCTCGTCCATCTTTGTTTTTTCTTCTTTCCTTTTTTGACATGACAGCATTTTCTTGTTTTTATCATCAGTAACAAAAAAATTAGTAATATAGGCCGTAAAGTTGAATCTTTAACGAGCTCGCACGCACTAAACAAAAACACACACATTTTATATATATATATATATATATATATATATATATATATATATATATATATATATATAATTTACTTGTTGAATTTCCAATTTTGTAAAAAAATTTTGTTCATGTGCCAGTATGTATGCCCGTAGGTATAACTTGGAAATTTTGAACGTAAAATGGGATTATGTTTTGTATTTACCTAGAAAACCATATGCCAAACAATATGATCGGTTGGTGCCTATAGTTAAACATTCACCTCTCTCTTCTCTCTTCTCCTCTTCTCTCTCTTCTCTCTCTCGCTCTCTCCCTCTCTCTCTCATGCTCTCTCCTGATTTTGCAGTGTTTATTTTTACCGTTGTTTCACCCACGTAACATATTTATCAACCACTATCCCCTTCTTCAATGCATTTTTTATTTTATTATCATTCGTTTTTCTCTCCCCCTCTTGCTGCAGTTTCACTACAATATCCTTAAGGGCGTTCTACACTTACGTTTGTTCTTGGAAGTGGATGATTATTTTCCCTCGGGTTATTGAGTTGTTCACATTTTCATGTTAGATGTAATGTACGTATATAAGTGCGCGTACATGTAGACACAAAAGAACTATTTGGAGTCCTATACAACGGAAGTGTATTTAAAAGTCAGTCACAATAAACAGTATACATACATACACATACACTATATATAAATATATATATATATATATATATATATATATATATATATAATATATATATATATATATATATGTTTGTGTGTGTGTGTGTGTGTGTATATGTACGGGTATACCATAGAACGTCGAAACCAGCTTTATCTAAACATCATAAACGTCTAACGAAGAGAGGAACTTGCATTCTTTTTTGTTTACACATACAAGCACCATTTATAAAGAAATGCTTTGTGAAAGCTAGACCGGTTTTTGAAGCTTGGAAACAGGGTTTTCGAATTTGGCCGTAATTTGTGAGGTATTGTGGAAAGCCAACCACGCAATCTCCTGCACAGCTTCTGCACAGCATATGTAGCGTGGTCAGAGGTGAGACAAAATATTTCTGGGATTGTTTTCTAAGATAAATTGTCATGTATCTAAGAAATACCCAATGTTACCGTGACCCAAATCTTTAACTTATATACGGACTGCCCAACTGGTGTTGATTTCACTCCAAAATATCTTCTGCTGGACATGAAAATGAAAAAGGGAAGGATGATTCTCGTTACATCCGGTCCAACCTGGCATCGCTGATACTGCAGTAGACAAAGCCCCTGCTACAACGTGGTTTGTTGTTACCTCTGAGGTATCCCACAGAGGGAAGCCCAATTTCAAAAGAAGCGTATTGCAAAAGAGTCACATAAACATCTCAAACCACTGATCGATTCTTTCACCTATATTAATCGAACCTCTACATCTCTCATCGATTCAGTTTTTATAAACTACAAATACTGAGTAAACAATTTAACATACAGCTTACCACTTACTTTCGTCCACTCACATCAGAGTTCCACGATTACTTCCATAGGGAAGAAATAGTTCAATATTACGTTCAAGGTTTCAATTCTTTGTTTCCATAGACCAGGGGTCACCAACCTTTGAAGCTACAAGTTATTTATTTAGAGAATCATAAAAATGTAGTATTGTAAGAGCCGCAATGACAACAATAGTCTCCCTAAGATCTAAAATCAAAACCTGCAGTACTTCAGATATAACAGAATATAGTTCAATTCACTACGCCTCCTTAAAAAAGAAATTATAGTGATAACATCTATTATACTTACATTTACAAAGCAAAGTACTAGATAATATATTCCTTCGTGCATACCTCGCGTGAACACGTACCGTTCTCTCTCTCTCTCTCTCTCTCTCTCTCTCTCTCTCTCTCTCTCTCTCTCTCTCTCTCTCTCTCTCTCTCTCTCTCTTAAATATCAATATTTTCAGCTTAGAAACTATTTATATCTCATTAACAAATCAATAAAATTAATGCCTATAATGATTCTAAAGTTGAATAAAATTTAATCAAATATTGTCTTAAGCTATTACATAATTTCTATGTTTTAAATGAATAAATAGGCATTGTTCAGCGTTTGGAGCCACACACGTGTCTTGAAAGAGACACGTTGGCGACCCTGCCATAGACACGGTCAGTTTCTTCCCTGAGGTTTGCACACGTATTCCTCACTTTCTTCACCCACATACCTTTTGATTAACTTATTCTTCACTCATCCTGAAATAATTCCTACTCCCAAAAACTTACTCATATAGGAATCTATTGCCTCACTTTCTCGCCGACTATACTAACACCCACTTCCCATTTTCATGGTTCCTATTTACCAACTCATAAACTTAATAAAACCCTACTTTACGTTCAAATTCCTTTTGTTGCAAAATCTTTCAAATTTGTTCCAGTAATTTTTTTAATTATCCTCTTATCAGTCATGCATTTTCACCAAATATGAACCAAGCCACACTACGCTGACTGTTCTCTGGTTACCGACATCACTCCTTTCACAATGATACTGAACAACGTGTACGACACATACATCTTTTTCTCTCCACTTTCAAACTTCTCACTTACACGATTTATAATGAACACTTGACCACCATATACAGGCTTCACTGTCTAAAAGCATACACTTCTTCCCTTCAATAACCTTCGGTTATTTGTTTGGCCTCATCAATGAAAATCTAGCTATACACCGTCCCTGGTATAATCTCAGCGAACGCATTCTCCTTTCAGTCGCCTCTATCACTCTTCCCCTTAATCAAAAGAACAAGTTATTCGTCTGGAACCTTTCCCCCATCCAGACATACCTCACATAGCCTAGTCAGTCGCCCAATAAAAATGTCACCATCATATCGCAATATCTCAACTGAAATGCCATAACTCCTGTCGTCTTATATTTCAGCCTCTTACGTGCCTTCCTTATGCCCTCAACTGCTGCTTCCACAAGCATTCTCAAATCTACCCAAAGCACTTTCACTCTTCCATCATTCAGTTCTGACTTTCTTCTACACTTCACAAGTGAAAAATCTTTATAATACTCACTCCATCAACCAACCCATGACTGCATTCCCTTCAAACAAAATCTCTCTGCTTCCATTATTCATACTGATCATGACCCTTTTGCCTTTGATTTGAATTCCTCGCAGAACAATTTTGTTTCCCCTGTGAACCATTTGCTCTCACTTCTTAACCCTTTTATTCTTCTTCCTGCATTTCAGCTCTTATGTCTTGCAACTGGACCTGACATAAGTTTGTTTTTACCTCCATTAAACCTCTCACTTTTTATTTCCTCTTTTTACCTCCTTAAACAATAAACCCTTCCCGCTGAAACCACCATCCCGTCGCCAAATTTTACACAAGCTTCATATACGAGTATATTCTGTGCACCTTTAACCCTAACTTATTTTTCATTAATTTTATTTTTACAAGACCTTAACCTTCTCCTTATTAAACTCAATTGCTGAAATTGCCATGCATCTAATTTCCATCACTTGCTCAAAAAGTTAAGCTGACATCTATCTTAACTTGCACATCTACAAAAAATAACCAGACATACGTAACTACAGTCACTCCCTCTTACACTATTACATTTAAACTCTGAACAAATACATATTTTGATAATTCTGTACCATTATTTTTCCATTCCCAAGTATACCCGAGTATATTTTCATTGTGAGCTATTTATTTCTAAAAACAAAGCCCTTTCTCATCTACTCCTGAAATTTCTAATTTTCTCTGTCACCTAAATACCATTGCATGAATACTGACATCATCGCCCTTTCATGTTTTCCTAACCAATCAAAGCACAGATTTAAACTCTCCTAAAAGCACTCTCTTTCACATTTATTCTTTTCCAGTCCTGATACATCATGAATCACTAACTTCATATTTACTCTCATAATGATCAATCTTATCCAAAAAAATATTCCTTCGTCCGTCTCCAGAGACCTCCCGAAACTACAAATGCTACAGTAATTCTATCCTAGCTCTAAATCTTCCTTGTAACACAAATATCATAATTTTTTCTTCTCATAACTGCACAACCAGTTCTTTCGCTGTGTCACAATCAAGGTCAAACAGAATATATATTGAACTTAGGCCAAAGATCAAGGGCTGGAACCTACAGAGGCACATTTGGTTATCAGTATACCGCAATCATAATACATTTTCTGACATTACAAAGCTTAGCATTCTGCAATACTCGAAACTTTACATACAGATTACTTAAAAGCAAGTTTCTGAGAGTGATATTTACTGATAAATTAATGAACAATCTTATACATAAATTCCATCATTTCTTAATGAGCACTATATACAGCTGTCTAATATCTAGCGTATATAAAAATCTGGAGCAAATGACCATTTACGTTTGGTGAAAGAAAGAAAAAACGAAATAAGCCTAAAACCACTGCCTACTTGTCCATTATTATTTATTTTTCTTACTGCACCATTTTTCTTTACTGCCAAATCTAAAACTTCCCCAACTATTGGATTATTGATCTCAAAACGTTAGCCCGATAAAACTGTAACAAGCACAACTAACAAAGCTAATTATTAGCCCAGCGATATCCTTTGTCCTCTGGGTTTTATAACTACGTGCATGCACAGTATGGCTGAAGAAATCAAAGAAAACTTTTGAATCAGAATTTTAGTCCCTTTATTATTTCTTAATTCATTTCTCCTATATTTACTATTTTCTGCTCTTACATTTTTATTTCTTTTATTTTAATCTATAAAAAGGTCATTTTTGAAAACTAAACAATGATTCGTTAGGTATTTCTGGCGTCGAAAATACTTTTTAAAAAATTAATCTCTATAAACTGGACCATCAATTAAGCAGTGCCGTGCTGAGGATGGTTAAAAAGAATTCCGCTTTTTCCTACGTTTTAATACAGCTCGTGTTAACTTGCCTTAGCTTCACAAAACGACATCGAATACATGTCTAAATACGTGGAATAAAATAAATAAATAGATACAGACCATAAACCAATATATAACAAATAAAAAATAAAATAGCAGTGATTCCAGGGACATGGACGTCTTCCATTTCATCCAGCCTTTAAACATTTATCGGAACTTCATTTACTGAATTAAAGGCACACTACATAACTGACACAATTTGTTTTCCCATCCACCAATCACTTTACTCGATAAGGTCATTTGTCCAGTAACTGGGGGAATGTAATTCATGAGCCATTTATTTCATTTCTTCATCCTCTCTTATCCATTTTCCTTTTTGGCCCTCCGGCTTGTTATCACTTCCCTTTCAGTCCTTCATTTCCCGTAGGACAGTGAGAGCTCTCTCTCCTCTCTGAGAGAGCTCCCCCCCCCCCAACCCCCCCCCAACCCCTCCCTCCCACTCATTGTCTCACTGAAGATTCTTCGTGTCACCAACAAAGTTCTTATGATCACTTCTCGTCGTTTATCCTAGCTCGCTCTCTCTCTCTCTCTCTCTCTCTCTCTCTCTCTCTCTCTCTCTCTCTCTCTCTCTCTCCTCATATCAAATGCCCTCACGCTTACAGGCTCCAAATTACACAGAATCATATTCTTAAAATCCTAAAAGGAAGAGCACTAACTTATAAAACAACAAACAGCGACCTCATAGAAGTTTTATCGCCACCACTTATCAAATAAATGACGACAGTAAATTTCGTGCCGATATGAACTAGTCTGGTCTGCCAATCTTGTGGCGTAAGCTAATCCTCTGCCTTCATTCATTGTTCATCCTTGCCCAGATTCCAAAGTTGTCTGTATATTTTCAAGAGTCACAATTCTTCAATTTCAGAAATATACCTAGAACTTTGGTGGGAAGAAGGAAGGGGATAATAATACCATCACGTGTAATAATACCATCACGTGAAACAATACCTGACATGCAAACTAAACTAGGGCAGTCCAGAGTTTTGACTTCAAATCGTGAGTATGAAGATGAGTTGATTTAATATGAGGAGAAACAACTTATACTGGCATTAAGTCATATCACATAGAACCAGACAATAATCGCACTTCGGCGTAATTTAATGCAGGAACCACTGACGAAGAATCCCTTTCCTAAAAGATCATGACCAAGACCGGTGATGTGCATCACCATGATACTTTCCGCTTGCTGAAATCACAAGCATATATTGTACATTCTCTTTACTTTTCAAAATTATGGTCACGTGTCAGCTATTATCTATTTCTACATTTTCTTAACACTGACAAATGCTGGTAATGTACGAGGAATCGACATTACAAGCATTACGGTAATGTAATCACAAAAAATAAGTTAAACAAGCAAAAGTCAAATATGCTGGAGTTAAGAGATAAACTGTCCCTTCCAGATGCAAGATTTCTCTCTCTCTCTCTCTCTCTCTCTCTCTCTCTCTCTCTCTCTCTCTCTCCGTGATACTAGTAGAAATTACAATGAAGGTGCTATGGGCATCCTTTGCATTCTTTCCACAAACATTTAAGGAGTCTTCAGTGCTGTCAATGTCGTCAATGTCAGCTAAACCTTCTAACTCACACAACTGCCTCTTCCTTAGTTATTTAACTTTCTCTGAAAAATACTAATTCACATTGAAGTATCCTATTACTCTAATTCAAAGGTTTCGTTCATTTATGTTATAAATGCAAACTGAAAAACTTTCGCTTCTGTAATGCTGCTATCAACAACAGTAATCCAAATCACCGTTTACACACTGAACCTTATCAATGTGACATAATATTGTTACCATTTGCTGTAATCAGCCTTAGATGAGTTTGTTGACCGATAATGCCGTAAACAGTGACATATTCTTTCATACTGCAGTTATCGCATTCTTTGATAAAAGCGCTAACAATATCCCTAACAAAATTATCACTAAAGATGTAAATTGAAGTAATGTGATCTTTCAAACTAGAAGATTACAAAAAGCATTGCAGAGTTTCGACTCCATCTACTGTGGTTGCTAACAACATACGAGATAACGTCATGCTCTGACGTCAGCTATAAGGCTTGTTATTGCATAAAACACTTGGCTGTGTCATTCAAAGGCACACTGTTATAAAGCTTGGGGGCTTTTATCAATAAACCTACGCCACAATAAGAATTATATGCAAAATGCGTAGTTTCCTCCTCATTAACCTTGGTTATTCTTTCACAAGACAATGTAGAATATGGACTTCACCATATATCTACAGCTATTTTGAATATTCTCGAATTTTTGCCAATTTAACGTGTACACATTAATTTGCATAACACCAGTTTACTAAAACTATAATCATCCATATGAAATAATGTCTTTTTTACTACTACATATATATATATATATATATTTATATATATATATATATATATATATATATATATATATTATATATTTATTTATATTATACAGACACACACACACACACACACACACACACACACATATATATATATATATATATATATATATATATATATATATATATATATATATATATATAACACATTATATATATATATATATATTATATATATTATATATGAGCCCAGGGTGTAGGCAATTCGTTTGCACAAGTAATAAAAGAAATAGGACCTACGTACTTCGTACCCAAGGTTTTTCCCGAGCAGGCACCTAGCATCTAACATATCAGTGTATTTTACCCAACTTCCGACCCAGCAGGGAGTGAATAGCTAACATTTCATTCAACTTACCCCTTCACCGAGAATTATGGCGGAAATGTGCTTCAAAGAAATAAATCTACAACTCACATTTGGTACCAAACCCTGGTCTTTCAAGTGAGAGTCTAAGGCTCTAGATATTCTCCTCTCCCTCACAGATAATAAAAGCAATTGGAACCTAAGTACTCCATACCCTAGGTTTTTCACGGCCAGGCGCCTGCCACCTAATATTCCAGGGAATTTTACCCAAGTTCCTGACGCAGCAGAAAATGAATTGCTAAGTTTACATTCGACTTCCCCTTCAACATGTGATATGATGGCAATTAACACATGGGGACGTTTATCACAGAAATAAATTCATGACTAACATCGGGACCGAATGTGAGAGTCCAGGTCATTAACAATTTGTCTGCACAGGTCATGAATGAAGTTGGAACCAAACCTACTCTGTACCTGAGGTTTTCCCGGGCAGGCGCCTAGTGCCTAACATAACAGCGAATTTTACCAATACTGGTATGTTAGGCCATAGGCGACTGCCCAGGAAAAACCTCAGGTATAGAGTGCTTAGGTTGCAACTTCTTTTATGACTTGTGCGGACAACCTGCAAATGCCCCGGACTCTCATTTGAAAGACCACCGGGGTTTGGTCCTGATGTGAGCCAGAAATTTATTTCTGTGAAACACATTTCCATCATATCTCAGGGTGGAGGGGAAAGACGAATGAAAAGTTAGCAATGGTTTCGCTGCTGGATCTGGAAATTATGTTTGGCGCATCCCACCTGCCCAAGAAAAACCTCAGGTACGAAGTACTCAGGTTCTAATTTCTTTTATGACCTGTGTTGACGGATAGGTAGCTCCCTGGAATCTCATTTGAAAGTGACGATGTGAGTCAGAAATTTATTTTTGTGAAACACATTCCCATGTGTTCATTTCCATACAAACACATACACACACATATACTATGTTATATATAGATGTATGTGTGCGTGATTCAATACATGAAGAATGAAGGTATAATAGAAGGTACGGATACAAATTAAATTCCTATGATCATAATAGGAAATAGTTTGTTGACTAACTTGCTG
>NC_061110.1:48267981-48275481 GCF_015104395.2 Macrobrachium nipponense | reverse complement strand
ATACCTAAGACATCTGTACACTCAAATACAATGCCTGGTCGATTCTGGAAAGTAAACCAGCGCTCCAGGTCAGATGGTGCGGTACATAGATGAAAGGAGGTGCGATGCTTTGGTGTTTGAAATGAAAGGTTAGAGTGACAAAGAAGCTGGTTTGGCTTGAACCAAAAAAACAAAAATGATTTCCCAGTGGTTTTGTCTCCATGGCGATCAGCACGAAAAAGAAAGGAGATGGGCAAGGGGGGTCGAGGGGATAGAATGGAACAAAAAGGAAAAATGAAAAGGGATAAACAATATTTGAAGATATCCTAGTAGAATTTCCCATACATATACATGCACAAACACACAGACACCTTGCTATCTATTGGAAAATAAAAAGAGGCTGATTTACTCTGTGTTGAAAATAAATATAAATGAATTCCCCTTTATAAAAATAAATAAGTTTCGCAAGAATGCGAATACCAGACTAGGAATGTACAGAGCTAATAACTCATTTCAAAAGAAATATGTAAGATGTAGGAGATAACTCGTCTGGGATTAATAGCATAGGTATGAGCCCACCCACCGAGAGCAACGAAATTGTTAATGGAACACTGACCTCGGTCACAAATAATATTTCTCCCTTGACTGGCAGATGATAATATTTCTCTATTTAACCGCCTGTATCTTCTAGGGATTCCGTCACCCTCACATATATTCATATGATCTAAATTTCTCCTGTTACGTCCAGTACTCTTGATGACGTCTTAAAATAATGACAAAAGCGGCCAAGGTTCACTCCCATTTTACATCTACACACTCGTGGACGTACGCAGATACAGACAGATAGACAGACAGACTGACAGACAGACAAAAACACACATGATATTATCCATATATGTGTGTATACATGTAAAATAGTGCAATAAAAATGATTCTGTAACTGCATGCATTAAGTACATTACGCTCAATCTGAATACCTCCTGAACGTAGGAAAAAATATGGCAGAGGTAACAATATCCTATGCAATAAATGAAAACAATTACCGGTATAATAAATTGAGCTAATAATTGCTAATATAATAAATTAAACAAATTTTTAATATGCACATAGTGTACCCATACCGTAAAAAAGATAATTAAGTGCTTAAACATTGTAATGGGATAAATGGCACTAAAATTAATAACACTGAAAAGTAAATTTATTGTAGTTTTTCTAGGGTGAAAAACTAATATATATATATATATATATATATATATATATATATATATATATATATATATATATATATATATATATATATATATATATATATATATATATATATATATATATATATATATATATATATATATATATATATGTGTGTGTGTGTATATTAAATATATTTTTTATACATATATTTTATCTATATATAAAAATATATATAATATATATATATATATATATATATATATATATATATATATGTATATGTATATATATACAGGTACAAATAGGTTCATATTTAGGAATATTTTTTTTATTTCTTCAGTCATTCTGACAATCATCTTTGCCAAGGAACCTGAATTTACACAATCTGAACGAAAAAAATATCGTCGAGCTCAAGCAAATATGGCTATGGGTGCGGTTCTTCATTGGTGCATTACACACACGAAAAACATATGTATACAAGAAGAACTTTGTAGGTAGATCTTGGGTAGATACACGTGCATGTGTATTAACCGTAAAAATTTGTATATTCATAACGACAGTATCACCTCAATGCGGGCCATCAATGATATACTCGAATGAAAAAATATCATAAGCAACAAAACTAGATAAAATCCATAAGATTTTCTAGATGAGCAAATAACTGTAACTTATGTACGCGCGCTGAAATATATAAAACAAAAGTCAACCGCAATTATATGATTAATCAGTGCAAATAGCATGAAAACGTCTATCAGAAAATATATATCAATATATACAGAAAAACATACGTCGACATTTCTTGGAGATTTTCAAAAAAGCAAGAAGACACACTCACCTCATATAAAGGAAAATGAACCTTGGTTCCTAGAATTTCCCTCATAATTACCCACAGCTACAGCTTATAAAATCTTGTGAAAGAATGGACTCGTACTATCAGACACAGCAACAATAATAAAAGCTCTTGAAAAGTGCTTTCAAAAATACACTGAACAATAAATTTCATACAGGTATAAAATATAAAACAATGAAATAGAACTGCAATGTAAAGAAAACTCTCCCACCAAAAGCACATCAAAAGCTCTCTTTTCTGAAACTTGAAACCTAATTAACAACTATTATTCAATATATATATATATATATATTATATATATATATGTGTGTGTGTGTGTGTGTGTGTGTGTATATATATATATATATATATATATATATATATATATATATATATATTATATATATATATCAACGTCAGGAAAAGGCTGACTAGCTACTGAAAAATAGTTAGCCAAATATAGCCAGCACCACTCTCAACTGTTATGTGTTACTACTACCTTTCTAGTCATGCATTTAGTATATACATACTCTTTTTTCCTTTTAGTTAAGCATCTATTAATGTTAATCTGAGGGAGTTATCTTACCTTTTTCGCCTTTAGAGTACTTAAGAAAATCCTGGAGTTAGTCACGCCTTTACCAAATACGAATAACAGCGTGTGATGTCTACAGTTCTCCTTACCTGCAAAAAACACAAAATGCATCTAATTAAATTTAACAACTCGGATAATTACGCAAATCCTACATGATAGAGTGTTACAGTATAGAGCGCTATCTGGTGCACGTTCTTCGGGATATAATTAAATGCTAAACAAATATTTCATGCTGATCAAGTTATCGCTTGATGCAGGAATACGTCATTAGATCACGTTCAATAAATACAGTTTCTACAGAATTTCTCGAATCAAATTGAATGCAGTATCGAGGAGAAAACTGTAGTTCCATTCCTACTCAGGATAATCCGTTGGAATCGCACTAGAACCCCTTCTTGCTATCTTTTCATTCATTTTCTTGCTTTTCAAGTAGAAAGGGTCCACTAGAAAATAAATCATAATAATATGCTGTGTCCCTGAATAAATCAACTCGCTATTTTGACAAATACTGAGAAATTTGTTTGATATTCTTCAACGTTAGGATGATTAGAAAAAAAAAAAGTGGCTACGGGCTGTGTATAAGAAAGTCAATACCTATGGTCATAAGAAAACTGAGTCACACATGGAAGAAAAAGTGCCAACGATGATACCCTTAAGTACAGAATAAATGAAACGATTTGTTTGAATAAATAACAAAAGTTTCTCTAGAAAAAAATATACACAAAAAGAAATAAAAAGGTGGTGGTTCAAAAACAATAGAAAATAGCAGAAGACAAGAGAGAATGAAGAAAAGTTAAAAAGGTCGTGGAAGAAGTACCTATCATTGATTACACGACAGGAATGATGGGGGCATCGGGTACAGAGTACCTAAGCAGCAAATATGGAAGAAGACATGAAACCGGAATAGGTGCAAAATTTTCAGAACAGAAATTGAGAAAAATTCATTGGAAGCTCCAAACACACCAATATAGATAGGTAAAATATATAATTTCGTCCGAAGTCCAAGCGCTGGGACCCATGACGTCATTCAGCGTTGAAAGGAAAATTTGAGAGTAAGAGTTTTAAAATGTGTAGGGGGAAACCTATACACGAGTGATAAAGCAACAGAAAATAAAAGATAAAATGTAGATGAATATATGGAGGATGAACAAACTGGGATAAAAAATTCAAAGGAATGTGAGCGAGTACACGGGAAAAGAAAAAAATACTATGTCAACGACATTCAGTAGTCTAGGATCTGCATTATCTGATGTGAAGTTCTAAAGGAAACAATCAAAATGACGTGATGAAATATAAATGACAATAGAAGTGAATTTAGCAATATGAATGGATCAAATACACATGTAACCATTACCTGAATGAGCGGCGCAGAAAAATGGACGAGAGAGAGAGAGAGAGAGAGAGAGAGAGAGAGAGAGAGAGAGAGAGAGAGAGAGAGAGAGCAAATGGATTTTGTTAAAGGTATAAGAAAATAAGCTATTAATGGAAGATAACAGGGTCAGTACAGAATCGCAACGAAATGCGAGAAAAGTGGGGATCATCGTGGTTACAAGGAGACTTGTTAGCGATATCAAAACTAAATGGGAATACGGGAGCACCTTCCTGAAGACCCTCTTCATAATACTTTAAACACTAGACGAGACACCGGTGCTCTTTTTGCCACGGCTAAGGTGACTGGTTTCAAAACAAACGGCCCACATTGCAACTCCAAATTAAGTAAACTAACCGAATATTTATTCTGCATTACAAAAATGACATAAAACCAGAAAGGTCACGTACATAGAAGACTAAATGAAATAAAGAAACTGAAAAGACAATTAGAATTACCTACAATAAACGGTATGCGGAAGCGAAGAATGCACAGAATAATGCTAGAAATATCATGAAGCCTTAAAAAAAAAAATAAAAACTGTATTCAAAACTTCAAAATATAGAAGAAACTTGAGTACGTAAACAGCCAAATTGCGAAAGCCAAAAATCATATACATACAATTGGAAATAATTTCTCGTCAAGAATTTTCATCTTGGCTCCATGTAAATCTAAATGACCAAGGTCAAATGGTTTAAGGATGCAAGAATATGTATGAAGCGTCTCACAACGGGACGTGAGGAACCTATCTAGAGGAAAGTTTATTTTTGTGTAGAAAAAAAAACTGCTAAAGTAGAATGCACGAAAACAATACAAAAGATGCGGATCAGTTCCACCATAACACAGATTCTCATACAGGTTAAATATGGTAAAACCGCCTACTGATACTTCCATTGGACTATATATCGAACGTTGGTAATTGAGCCATAATACAACGAAGAGACCAAAGAGACACCGAGTACACTAGGCCAATGATGGCAAGGTCTCTCTCTCTCTTTACCTCTGTGCTATCGATCAGTTTGGCTACTGCAGCTCTGTATGCATACGTCGCTCCCTCAGAATTTCGTCCTGCAGAGTTCTTGCTCATGGACGGAATGATGATACCTTCTGGATCAGCTACACAAAATGGGGACACTTGAAATCCATGCACATCCGCGTACACCTTGCAAGCACAACGGCTTTGGCGACTTGAAGGAAATGGTGTCCGCACACCCTTCTTGTAATAGGAGTTAAATAATGGCTTTACAACTAAATACAGCAACGCTCTTACTTCCAGCTGGTATTGTTTAGATCTTATGTGCCACCTAGTAGATTCTAGGTAACTACCACACTATTCTTACGTACGGGCCTCAAAAACATATTTGGCATCGATGTACAAGCCAGGATTCCTTTTCTGCAAGTGCAGAACAAACAAAACCTTGAGTACCTCAATTTGTCTCTATCTCGCTATCTTATTTCAACTGAAAAATATGTCGTCAAATTTTTCGTGCTTCGATTGACCTTATTATGAGCATCTTGATTTACTCACGATTAGAATAAGCACGAGAGGCTGACCTACGAAAGTAAAACTCAGGGAATATGGGCATCGATACATAAAACATCTATTGAAATACTATTGTATATGAGTATACGCAGACAGGCACGAACAAGCGACTGCATAGTAGGACAGCGTAAACAAAGGTAGCGTTCCTTGTATCTGAATACGCTTGGCGTAATACATAACGCCGACTTGGATTGAGCACAATTGCTTGAACAATTGGTGCATCACTAAACGCGTCAGACCTTTCTTTGTACATCAGACATTCATTCATTGATGACCAAAAAAAAACAAAAGTTCATTGTTATCATGCTCTTTAATAAAATTATATATATATATATATATATATATATATATATATATATATATATATATATATATATATAACATACATACATATATATGGCATTCCTAATCTATTTTATGTTGAGGTAAAGCTGTTGCCAAGTCATTAATATATTACTAAATTATCCATTGCTGCAATAATGAAACAAATATGTAGCGCTACATACACACACACACACATACATACATACTGTGTTACTATAAGACTGTTTTTACCAATATCCCCGTCCAAACAGTTTATACAGTAATAACAACACGCTGCATAGTTCTCAGAATGAAGGCTATGGTCGATCTCGCGAACCCTCAAACCCAATAACCTCCGGTAACCTAAATAACATTCCTAACTATCTCAATATTCTAAGGCTTCCGACATAATTAGGCCTAAGGTCTGGAATCTTTATCCGCCGTAATAAAAGATGTCGGAGATTGTCCCAAATACCTCCTTAATCCTACGAAGGACACGGAGAAACAAGGACGACGACGGAGAAACAAGGACCACGAAAGAGCAGTTCTCATTTATCAATGCATTCTCCGTCGTATTTACCCCCTTCCCTTTAAACGATTCTAAATTGTGGGAGTTTGTTCTATACGTTTCTCTTTAGTAATACGAAACGTACGTATGATTCAAGTTCGAAAGAACGTTCCAGGTCGCATCGGAAAGGCGGGGGCGTGGCGGGGCCTGGGTGTGGATCAAAATGAAGGAAGTTCTAGGAAGGAGACAGACCGAGGTTGAAGTTCTTCAAGTTCTCATCCCAACTCAGAGAAAACCTGTCACTTTAGTAAAAGAAGTCGTTCTAAATAAAAACAGGCAGCATTTTGTATTGTGCTACATTCAACATTCTTTCAGTGCAGGGCAACATATTAGTAATGAAAACAGCCTTTAGGTTGCACCAACAGTTGCTCCATGACCAAGTTGCTCTGGTTTTAGCCAAAATGGATGCATTCTCTTTAAGACATTTTCAATGTTATCATCGCGTACCCGTCGGCAGGCCTTATGAACAGTCCTCTAAACAAACTGGCGTTCTCAAGATGAAAACTATTATGTCCAAATAAAGCCTTTAGTCAAGTCTGAAGTCTACAACTAATTTCATTTGAATAGGAAAACGACCCTTAAAGTGATTTCCATTTTTAAAGCCCGTTTCCCTTTAAAATACCCAAAACAAAACCACATCTTAAAGAGAACATGCTGTGTAATTATTGAAGAGGAAGGATTCAGGTCCCGAATGTAATGAAATGGGCCACCCATTTGCTGCTGCTATTCCCGGTAGTGGAGGATCAGGCCTAGGAAACCAAAAACGTTCGTAGCTTCTGCAAGCTTCGGGACACAGCCATCTTTTTCACTGACACAGCGAAAAAGACGCCAAGATAAAGAAAAAAACTATTCTCATATCAAAATGAAATTAAAATATTTATTTTCAAATGTCCACATCGTCAGAGGGCTTCCTCACATGAATAAAATATTTTACATTATTGAATAAGAGGTATTTTCTTTGCACATTTATATTCCATTAACTTGTTCTTCCACGTGCATTTACCCTGACATAAGGTGGCTCTAAAAGACAGACGTTACATTGAGAACTGTTTTTTATAACATTCCGCGGTGATCACGAATCTGAGTACTGACCAGACCCAACGCTGTTTAACTTCTCACATTGGAG
>NC_061110.1:48260481-48262981 GCF_015104395.2 Macrobrachium nipponense | reverse complement strand
GCTTCATAACCTAAAAATAAAAAAAAATTATAAAGTATTTCTTTATTTGTACCGTGTGCTACAATATCAACATGCCAATTTCATTTAAACGCTAAACTCTTCGTGGAATTGTTAAAATTGTTTATTTCAAAATTGTCCTAAGTAATGGGATATATTCATTTATTAGCTTAAAAGAAAAGAAAAGAAAAGAAAATAGGTGCGACTCGTTATTCCCAATCCATTTGGTATATCAAAAAATTCTCCCGTTTCAGGAACAGTACTAGATGGGGGGTACAATACGGCTTCAGACCCATCAGATTCAGTACTATTGTTCCTCTCCTGTATACTATTTGCTGATGATGCAACTCTCTCTCTCTCTCTCTCTCTCTCTCTCTCTCTCTCTCTCTCTCTCTCTCTCTCTCTCTCTCTTATTTCTGTGTGGTGTGTCTTGTCCAATCTCCCCAGGTCATTTAAGGTCATTTACTGGGTGACCCCGAATGGCCCCAGCGACTCTCGTCCTTCTCCTCCAATTTCGAGAGTTTTCGTGAAGACGCAGAAGGAAGGATTCCTACTTTCCCACTCGTTTAGTGTCAACTTCTCTGAGAAGAGGAGCTGAAGGGGTCGCAGGAGGAGGAGGAGGAGGAGGAGCAGCAGCAGCAGCAGATGGAGAAGGAGGCAGGACAGGACTGGGAAAAGGATGAGGCAGAAGAGAAATCTAAGTACGCACTGAAAATAAAGGGAACCTGAAAACTTCCCCCCTGCCACGTGTGATAAAAATCAGTGTAAAATTAGGCAGCGAGGAGGGAATGGTTCAGAGATACGGAAAGGAAAAGAACATTTCTAGAGGAAAGCGTATCTACTTACTTAGTTGTGCTGTCAAATATGAAAGTGAGCGTGTTTTCATGGAATAATAAAGAAAAAAAATGAAACTCGCAAACAAGCAAACAACGACATAACCTGCCTAGCGGAGATAATAAAGGAGGCAGCAGGGCAATGTCTTCACATCTGTACATGAAAAAAGCAGGAAGCTGAAAATATCGGTACTTCTTAGTTCTGTATTCCCTGGAATTAATATAGAATCAAAGTCTCAGTGGTTACATCCCTTCAAATATAAAATGACTGCCTTAATAATATCGCAAAAGTAATTTATATCCTATTAAGCAAAATCTAAGAATCATTCAGTAACTGGAAAAAAACAAAAATACAAAATCAAAAAGTAAAGTAACTAAGATTCCCTTGAAATGACCAAATACTTCTGTATTCAGCTTAATTTCTAAATAACGGAAATCGAGATTGAGGACATGATCCGCCTGCCTCACCTCAAATGCCGCTGATCATTTTCTGCTTCGTTGCAGAGCTGACATCGGAATTCTTTTAATCCTCACCTTCTGAAACCGCAGCAAAGTTAATTTATTTCGTTTTAGTAAGGTTAATTAAAACCAAACAAATTAACTGTCCTACAATTTCAGATTGAAGGGATGACGCTAATTTTAGTGTGAATACTGTAAATAAACTTTGATCTTACAACTTTCGAAACATGGGACAATTAATAGACGTCACTATGATTAAATTTCAGTGCCACCACGGCACATATAAGATGCAATTCTTTCTTTATTTTGTTCTCTTTACCAACACAATCCAAAATGCCTTCAAAATGCTATTACAATTTGAATCACACCTTAGCATCCAGCTGTTATCTTTGCAAGAGAGGACATGGTCGAAAATAAATCACTTCTCTCATCTCTGCAGTGGATACCAAAAAAAAAAAAAAAAAAAAAAAAAAAAAAAAAAAAAATCTCTTCCACATTTTGCGCTTCACCTTCATCATCCTCGCCACCATCATCTTCCCGAACAATGTCCGGAGAATATGTCAGGACAATCCTTTGACCTCTCCGAGAGCATTTCAGAATCACCATGCGAGAAAAACTATGCCGCGTCCGACCTGATTTATCTTTACAAGACGAGCTCGGAACAGCCTAAATCTCCAAACTGAAATCTCTGCGACAGACTTTACCAGAGGAATTGCTGGAGAATGCAGTACAAAAGGACTGTATGGAATAATAATAATAATAATAATAATAATAATAATAATAATAATAATAATAATAATAAAACACAAAGAGATGAAGGACACGATCAGGAAAGAATATATGCAGAGACTCAAGGCGATACTCAAGTCAAAACTCAATGCGGGAAATATGATAAAAGCCATAAACACATGGGCAGTGCCAGTAATCAGATACAGCGCAGGAACAGTGGAATGGACGAAGGCAGAACTCCGCAGCATAGATCAGAAAACCAGGAAACATATGACAATACACAAAGCACTACATCCAAGAACAAATATATAACACGAAAGGAAGGAGGGAGAGGACTACTAAGTATAGAGGACTGCGTCAACATCGAGAACAGAGCACTGAGGCAACATCTGAAAACCAGTGAAGACGAGTGGCTCAAGAGTGCATGGGAAGAAGGACTAATAAAAGTAGACGAAGACCCAGAAATATACAGAGACAGAAGA
>NC_061110.1:48195481-48255481 GCF_015104395.2 Macrobrachium nipponense | reverse complement strand
AAGGTAATGAGAGGTGAAGGTAGTCTGGCGCGCCCAGAGCCCACATTCAAAACCTGTTGAACCGACAGGTTCTTTCTGAATGCAAGAGAGGGAGCAATACCCCTGACCTCGTGAGCTCTCGGACGATGGGCACTGATGTCGTTGCCTGCAGCGGAGTATGCCTTCTTGATCGTCTCACAAAGCCAGAAAGGTATAGTGCTCTTGGACACCTCTTTCTTGGGGCCTCCAGTGCTAACGAAAAGTCATCGACACTCCGGCCGAAGATGCCGAGTCCTCCTCAGGTAGCGCCGTAGAGCTCTAACTGGACAGAGTAGCATCTCGTCTGAATCATTATCCACAAAGTCATTGAGGAAGGGGATGGAGAAGGACTCGAATCGGGCGTCAGGGACCACAGGATTCTGAGTCTTCGCTATGAATTCCAGGCCAAATTCTAGCATTACAGGTCCCCACCCTCTCGTATGTTTAACATCAAAATTAAGGCCGTGAAGTTTGCCCACTCTCTTCGCCGATGCCAGGGCCAGCAAAACGACGGTCTTGAAGGTCAGATCCCTGTCTGACGACTCTCGGAGTGGCTCGTATGGGGCACGAGTCAGGCTCTGCAACACGAGAGTCACATCCCACGCAGGGGCCTGAGGTCCCTGGATGGGCAAGACCTCTCAAAGCTCCTCACAAGAAGAGAAATCTCGAAAGAAGAAGAGATATCTGTCCCTTTCAGCTTGAGGATCAAGACTAAGGCAGCCCTATAGCCTTTTATTGCTGAAACAGAGAAGAGCTTCTCTCGACGAAGGTAGACTAGGAGGTCTGGGACCTGCTGAATAGTGGCTCCGATCGGAGAGATATCCCGTCTACGACACCAACAACAGAAGACAGCCCATTTCCCCTGATAAACAGCCGCAAGAGATGGTGGATAACCTCCAAGCGTGAAGACACAGGGAATCCACTGCTTGATGGTACTGTTCTACATGTGGCTGAGACAGCAGGTCGTGCC
Source organism: Macrobrachium nipponense (assembly GCF_015104395.2). NCBI lineage: Eukaryota > Metazoa > Arthropoda > Malacostraca > Decapoda > Palaemonidae > Macrobrachium > Macrobrachium nipponense. Next base: position 48,254,493 of record NC_061110.1, on the reverse strand, counting down.
ATGGGGGGATCTCTCTCGGTGACTTGGTGAGAAGAGCCAGGAGGTCAGGATACCAAACAACCTGAGACCATTTGGGTGCCACCAAAATCATCCTCAGATTCTGCGTGATCCGCATCCTGTTGAGCATGGCGTGATCAGGCAGAACGGGGGAGAACCGTATGCTTCCTTGTCCTACGGACGTTGGAATGCGTCTTCCGCAGCTGCCCACGGGTCCGGTACAACCGAACAGAAACCTTCCTGTTGTACCAGGTGATGAACAAGTCTATGACTGGATGCCCCCATAGGATGAAGAGCCTTTCTGCTATATCCTGGTGTAGGGACCACTCGGTTCCCACCACCTGATTCTGGCGGCTGAGCTTGTCTGCTACTACATTCCTCTTGCCCGGAATGTATCTGGCTGACAGCTCAACTGCGTGAGCCAAGGCCCACTCGTAAACCTGCATCGTCAACCTGTGGAGCTCGAGGGAGGCAAGTCCCTCTTGCTTGTTGATATACGCCACTACCATGGTGTTGTTGCTCATCAACACCACCAAGTGTCCCATCACTCATTCCCAAAACTCTTGAAGAGCCAGGAAGGCTGCCTTGAGTTCGAGAACATTGATGTGAAGGTGCTTGTCGCGATCATTCCACACACTTGCAGTCAGCAACTCCTCCAGGTGTGCGGCCCATGCCTCGTTCGATGCATCCAAAAACAGGAGCATGTCCGGAGGGGGAGTGGTCAGATCCACTCCTACCGTGAGGTTCCTGTTGTCCGTCCACCAATCCAAGTCCACCCTTACCTCCTGTGAAAGTGGAACGAGGAGAGACTGAGGATCTCATGACTGGGACCAAAAGTCCCTGAGTCTCCACTGAAGAGACCGCAGGTGTAGCCAACCGTGATGGACCAGCTTCTCCAAGGACGACAGGTGACCAATCATGACCTGCCAAAGTCGGGCAGGTTGTTCCTGTCTTGACAGGAACCGTCGCGCTACATCTATGAACTTGCTGATACGAGGGTCTGAGGGGAAGACTTCTGCTGCTATTGTATCTATCAGCATGTCCAGATACAACGTCCTCTGCTTGGGTTCGAGATCAGACTTCTACAGGTTTATCAGGATCCCGAGATGCCGACAAAACTCGAGGAGTCTATCCCTGTCCTATAGCAAGTGTGAGCGAGAGCTCGCCAGGACCAGCCAATCGTCGAGATTCCTCAAAAGACGTATCCCGTTCAAATGTGCCCAAGCCGAAACCAAGCTGAACACTCTTGTGAACACCTTGGGAGCGGTTGACAATCTGAAGCATAGAGCCTTGAACTGGTACATCGTCTCCCTAGGAAGAAGCGGAGGTACTTACGGGAAGACCTGTGGATGGGTATTTGGAAATACGCATCCTTCAGATCTACTGTAAGCATGAAGTCGTTCTCCCTTATGGAGGCCAGCACTGAGCGCACTGTTTCCATCTTGAACCGAGTCTGGCGAACGAATCAGTTCAGGGGATTGAGGTCTATGACTGGTCTCCATCCCCCCGAAGCCTTCTGTATGAGAAAGATTCGGCTGTAAAAGCCCGGAGACCTGTCCAACACGACTTCTTTAGCGCCCTTCTGCAACACTGCTTGCACTTCCTGCAGCAATGTTTGATGTCTCTCTGATCCTGCTAAGTAGGATCGAAGCCGGGACGGGTGGTCGGTGAGGGGTGGCGGAGACTCTGAGGGGGAGTAGATAGCCCTCCCGAAGGACATCCACTACCCAGGTCTCTGCTCCATATTACTGCCAAGTTGCCCAATGGCTTGATAGGCACCCCCCCCCCCCACCAGTGGCAGCAGCTGGAGGGGAACGCCAGTCCTAGTGTTTCCCTTTGAATTTCTTCTTCCCCTTTCTTCCTTGTCCTGACTGGAAATCATTCTGAAAAGGAAAGGAAGTCTCAGACTTGGAGGTGGAAGAAGAAGGCTGGGATGTCCCCCTGGCTCCCTTTGAAGTAGAAGTCTTCTTGGGAGCCGAGGATGTGCTAGCCCAACTTGTAGATCTCACTGCAGCAGGAAACGAAGGCGCAGAGGCTTTCGTTACTGTCTGGTGGACAAGCCAGGCCTTATCCTCGTCCCGACTCGGAGCCATGAAACCTGGATACTCGGGAGTGGGCGGCGTCACGCCTCTTGAGTACCAGGTTCGCCCAAAGGTTTGCAGTCTGGTGGGCCAGGTGGGTAACTGCCCTACCCCCGGACTGGCACAGTCTCCCGAAAGCCGAGTCATCACCCGGGGTGATGGCCCCGGAAGAAGCCGCGAATTTGGACACCATGAAAGACCACAGGTCCAACCAGGAGACTGCTTGGAAAGCCGTCATGGCAGTGGTTTCCGAGACGTTCATCAGGTGGTGGGACCAGACCAGGTGCGGTGGAACCAAGTAGCCGGGCTGGGACACTGTAGAGGTAGTAGCAGTGGACTCAGTGGGTGGCAGTGCTGGTTGGGGTATGGATCAGATGAGCGAGCAGCACTGGCATTGAGGGGGACCCCAGGAGGCCCAGGGAGACCCAGCCTGGTCTAACCCGGGCATAATACCTGCAGGGGGAACAGTTGGGTTAAAGGGTGGGGTTGATCCCTGATCCAAAGGAGGACCTTCGGGGCAGGGAGAGATCCCCTTAAGAGCATCCCTTGACGTCGGCGCAAAAACTCTCCCCTCCCCTACCCCCCTACTCGTCGGAAGGGCAAGGGGAGGGAGAAGCTTCCCCCGTAGGGATAGAAGCGAATGTAGGTAAGTCACGTGGGGGCAAGAACGAGGCAGAAGGATCCTTAACTCCCCGCTAGGCCTTTAGGTCTCCTTACATAGCGCCACTCTGCCAGCAAACTTCTCCCACTGAGCAGCAGACCACAAGGAACACTCCACTCAAGGGACTGCCGAGAGTCCATGATGCTCAAGCAAACCGTCAAAGCAGCAAAGAATCAAAAGAGAACAAACAAGAAATTTCCCACAGATAAACAACGAAGTTCAGCTAAGACGGTCGGGCAGAGAGCGCATAGGTACGCCCTCACCCGATGACGGCCAAAAGCAAATTGAACGCTCAACCCTGGTCTTGGCATAAGCAACGACCGGTCTGTAGTTAACTACCACACTGCCTTGTTTAAAGTTCAGTGGCCTCGTCCAGGCTCCAATTAAGTAATTCCTATTGTACAGGACTGACAGTTTATATACCGTGTAGGAACAAACAATGCCTGTAGCAATAACCAATACCTCATAAGGGCAAGGTCTCCGCTATCTTAAGTTAAGTTCCACTCACACTAGTCCAGTCGTCACTCTGTGCAGGTGACCTTTGCAAGGGTAACTGTGACCTCAGACTTATAGTTCAGTCACACTCAGCACGGGTGACTTTTGCACATACAACCTGGAGCCAGGGTAACTGTGACCTCATACTTTCTCACACTGGATTGATAGTGCCAATTCCCGGATGTCGCCAATAACTTAGGTCACATCAACAGAAGGCTGTGTTTGCAAGCAAACTAGGAAGCAACAAGGGTATGTACACTGGAAGGGATACTGATTAGCCAGAGTCTTTGTATTTGACATGTTTCATTGTGTCCCACTTGCAAATTTTATCACTTCTTGTTTCTTCAACCAAGCCAGTGAATTTACTAACCCAATGTATAAATTCCATGACAGTGCATAACATGATTTTCACCCCTTGCTAGCAAGTGAGCAGAGTAAAGGATTTTCCTCCAATTCTTGCATTTTTTTCCAACCTGGTGGTTGCAAGCATCAACTCTTTGTAGGCCTAACAGCCTTATTTAAAATACCCTTCTGCTTTTTTCATTTATGTTGAAAAAATAGCCAAATCAGTTCAGCATCAGGCTCTTCACTAAATTCACAAAATAGCATAGAGGGTGACTTGTTTTATTATTATTATTTTTTGTCTATTGTCTAAGATTTGAAATAATTAGCTTATGTATCAGTATTCAAGATTTTTTAAATAAAAGTTACTAGCTTACAAGGACTTTTCTGCCCTCATCCCCTGGAAGACAAAATTTTACAGCTACTGGACGACAAGGATTGAAAAGTCCTTGAAAGCTTGTAACATTCCTTGAATTGAAAAGTTATGCTAGATACCATCCCGTTTGAAGGAGATCCTCTTATATATATATATATATATATATATATATATATATATATATATATATTATATATATATATAGAATAACTTGATCAAGAAGTATATAAAACGTGATGCTATGTATAAATAAAGGTATTTTGCCACGAAGGAAAACATGAAAAAGCGAGATAGCCAAGTACTTTCGGTCCTGTTCGGACCTTTTACCTCAGTAAAGGGTCCGAACAGGACCGAAAGTACTTGGCTATCCCACTTTTTCATTTTTTCCTTCGTGGCAAAATACCTTTATATATATAATATATATATATATATATATATATATATATATATATATATATATATATATATATATATATCAGTAGAAGGATCCACAGAAATATTCTTGTTTATCCAGACGAGATATAGTTGTGAACATATTTACAATGATTATAGCTTTCGTCCTTCCTTCTGTGGACTTATTACTAAGTGAGAGACATAACATTGGTGAAGAAATACAAATAAATATATATATAAAAAAACAAAAATTATAAACAAGGTTAAAATATGCAAACAAGTAATTGGGTTGTATTACTTCCCAGAATTCTCTGTGATCTTCGAGGCGGGACAAAGCGAGCACTGGCCTTCTTCCTGAATGACATCTTGAGGGTCGTTATCCAAAAGGGTAGTTTGTAGATCAGACTCTGGAACGGGCGATGGGTGGTTATCTACATTATCAGATTGAAGAAGGCTGTACACATTTCTGAAGTTCTTAATGCTAGCCCTTTTGCACATTTCTTCACTCAAAAGAAAAGTGTTCATAATGCCAGCATTCCCCTCAAAGGTGTCATTCAAAGTGATAAGAGCCCCTTCGACAATCTTTCCTAGTGGTCCTATCCGCACTCTTATATATAATTTTCCCCCCTTGAAGTCAATGGCATGATCAGAATCCCAAGTATGCTTGGCAATGGCGCTGTAAACGTCACCCAAACGGCAAGCTGCAATATGTTCACGTTTCCTCTGGTCCAGGGAACGACCGCTTTCACCAATACAGCATTTGTCACAATTTTTACACCTTATAGCATAGACTCCAACATCGGTGTTTGGTTTTCTGCTACTGTTATTGATAATTTTCTTTTAAGAGTATTAGGGTATTGACAACCTACGCTATATCCATGCCCTTCTTTTCTAAGATTATTAGAAACTTTTTTCAGGTCATGATTATACGGAAGGGGGAGGCATTTAAAATTAGCAGTTTAACAGTGTTTCCTTGATTATAAAACACTCTTCTGGCTCTGGAAAGTCATTTGTCAATAAAAAAAACTTGGGGTAACATAACTTTAGAAACTCGTAGTCAAGAATTCAATTTCCTGGTCAATGACACTAGGGTCACAACTCGAAAAGCTCTAAAAGACAAATTGGTCAGAATGTTTCTTTTGAGTTCCTCATCATGATATGAATAAAAATGTATGTAGGTATTTATGTGAGTCCTTTTCCTGAAAACAAAAAATTTCAAAGACATTTACATCATCCCCGTGAACAACCAAGTCTAAAAATGGCAGACGCTTATCAACTTCCCTCTCCACTGTAAACGTGATGGACGGAACTAAATTATTCAGTTGTAAAAGAAACTGATGAAAACATTCAGCATCGTCCTTATAAACAATAAAGATATCATCAACATATCTTCAACAAAGGGTTCAAATCATCCGGAAGTTTGTCCACAAAAAGTATTTCAAAAAATTCCATACAAAGATTAGCTAAAACAGGCGACAATGAGGATCCCATAGCAACCCCTGCTTTTTGTTGGTAGAAATCTTCAAAGTCAAATATGGTGGAATATGCACACGTTTTTATGAGCTCACAAAATTAATTAATGTGAATAGGTGGCGTGAATTTTCCTTCTTCAGCAATTTTGACCAAATTAGCGAAAAACAAAGCCAAGAAGCACATTAGTGAATAAGGAGACGATGTCCAGACTATACACAATTCCATCCAAATGTTTACCCACAATTCTATCAATGAAATCAAGACTAAGTCACCCACAACCTCTGCCAACAAAGAGGTCAAATCAGCCTGAAGAGTTTAGCAGTTTGCTACAATGGGCCCCAAAGGGATGCCCTCCTTGTGGATTTTTGGAAGACCATAGAAATAACCAAACGAGGGTAGTTTTCTTGCCAGTTTACTGAGAATAACCTCTCATTTCTCAGGTAATGTCAACTTTCATAATGTCCTTAATTTTTGGTTAAACGTGGACTGAATATCAGGAATGGACGGAGCTGCAAAAATCTTGGTGTAAGTATTAACGTCACTAAGCAATCTAACTGCCTTGATAAGGTAATCTGACCTACTCATAACCACCGCACATCCCCCTACGTAGGCCTTAAGAGATATTGCAGCTTGCTGTTTGGGTAACGTTTACGGCACCATTGTCAAGCATACTTGTGATTCTGATCATGCCATTGACTTCAAGGGAGGAAAATTATATATAAAAGTGCGGATAAGACCACTAGGAAGTTTTGTAGAAGGGGCTCTCATCACTTTGAATGACACCTTTGAGGAGAATACTGGCATTATGAACACTTTACTTTTGAGTGAAGAAGTGTGCAAAATGGCCAGAATTAAGAACTTCAGAAATGTGTACAGCCTTCTTCAATCCGATAATGTAGATAACCACCCTTCGCCCGTTCCAGATTCTGATCTACAAACTACCTTTTTGGGTACAACCCTCAAGATGTCTTTCAGGAAGAAGGCCAGCACTTTGTCCCGCCTCGATCGCAGAGAATTCTGGAAAGCAATAAGATCCAATTACTTGTTCGCATATCTTAACCTTGTTTAAATTTTATATACATATATATATATATATATATATATATATATATATATTGGATCTTTTCACCAATGTTATGTCTCTCATTTAGTTAGTGATCAAGTCCACAGAAGGACGGATGAAACCTATAATCATTGTAAATAATTTCACTATATTGCATGCATATATATATATATATATATATATATATATATATATATATATATATATATATATATATATATATATATATATATATATATATATATATATATATATATATATATATATATATATATATATATATATATATATATATATATATATATATATTATATATATATATATATATAGATATATCACATCTCCGTGATTCATACAAATTATTCGAGCTACAAATGTCCTTTAATATCTAATTCTCTCTACCTCGGAATTGATATATTGTCATATATGTAAACCGAAGGGGAAATTTTTAGTTGATAATAACTGTACTCTTAGAAGCAGCATTGTTTTAGGACGACCATGTATTATTTTGTTGTGTGTGATTAGTGCTGAAATGGGTAAGCATACATTCAAGCCAGTGTTACACTGCCTTGTTGTATTTTAAACATTTGTTTCAGAGATGTCCTTTTTCATATGACTTTTGATTTATCATTTTGGTTTATTTACAATTTATTTAAGTGGAATTTCTATTTTTTTCTCTTTTTTTTTTCTCTCTTAGACGGATCTGGTACTGATAATGGTGTGAGGAGACATTATGACTTTTGATTACTTATCTTATGACTGATGTCTAGTTATTGCAGAGAAAGGGGTGGGCGGGTTTTGTCCGATCCCCAGGTTTATCTAGATTTCCTGTTTGAATTATAATACCCTTTTACAATGGTGCATTGTTTGGAATTTTCATTGGGTTGTGTTTAGAAACTAAAATTTCAGATTTTGACTTATTCAGTTGGTCATTTTGTTCTTTGAGAATTTGATTTATTTAGTTAGTATCTTTTATATATATATATATATATATATATATATATATATACATAATACATAACATATATATACATACATACATACATATATATATACATACATACATACATACATACATAATATATAATTATATTATATATCATACATACTACATACAATATATACATACATACATACATATATATATATATATATATATATATTATATATATATATATATATATATATATATAAAATGGGAAATTAAATCCAACTGAGTTTTGAATGAAAACTTTTGTTCTATAGAAACCATTTCACACTGACTTAGGTAGGCTGTTTGCAACGTGATATTTCTTAGATCCTTAAGTCTCACAAATCTATGCTTTTTATTTGCCCTCTGAGGGCAAACTCGACACCAGGAAGTGTAAACAAAGACATCCTAGCAGAGATGCGCCAGGTATCAGTGCTGCAAGGGTAGGGTTGGGGGACAAAAGCAAAAGATGAAGGGGAAGGCCGCTGCAACCAATGTCGCTGTTGAGAATATATACAAGAATATTAAATAAAAATTTAGGCCAGACTACAAGCGCTGGAACCTATGGTGTCATTCTGCGTTGAAAGGGAAATGGAGTGTAAAAAGGTTTCAAAGGTGTAACTGGAGGAAAACAAAGGTGTAACTGGAGGAAAACCTCGCAGTTACACTAAGAAACAATTGTTTGGAGAGGGTGGAAAGTAAGATAGAAATAAGAGAAGACAATATGAACGGAGGTGCTGTAAATGGAAAGGGGTTGTGCAGCTAGGGGTAAACGGGACGCTATAAAGAACCTTAAGTAATACCTATAGTGCTCTGCGCAAGGTGCACTGACATCACTACCCCAATACGGAGTATATGTCGCTACAGGTAATGACAAAAATATCTTTGTTGACTTCTTCACACTTGTCCAACCGGTGAAATTCTCCCCAGGTGCTTAGCTTATCTTTCCAGAGAAAACCTGAGCATTGTTGAAGAAGATAAGGCTCCGTCCATACTAGAAGTGTTTTATGAATTTGAGAAAACGCTCAATCCTTGAAACAAATTTTCAATTGTGTAATCATATAAAAGAATATGAACTCAAACATTATACATACATAAATACATACATACATACACACACACACACACACACACACACACACACACACACATATATATATATATATATATATATATATATATATATAATATATATATATATGTGTGTGTGTGTGTGTGTGTGTGTGATTATATATAAATTTATATCCCTTATACGCGCATGTCTATGTATATATTAACAAAACTAGCGGCAAATCTCGTTTTATACAAAATTCACCATAATTGCGAATAACTTACACAAGGAATGAACTAATAAGTTCTTTTGTGCCGACCAGGATGCGAACCGTGGCGGGTTTTAGAAACAACGATAGACAGTTGAATAGCGAATTTTTACACTTGGCCATTTACGAATTCTTACCACTTGTACACTTTTTTACATTCACAAATAGTAACCCTCAAATATCGTTTAATACTGAATTTACAGTACCATGGGAATAACTTAAAAAAAACGGAATAACAATAACAACAGTTAGATAATTTGCCACCGAATTTAGGGACAGCTGGCTACTGCAAATATTTGCATTAAAAACAGCAACTAGTTGTTATATGTGATGAATATCCTATATTGTCAAACAGATCTGGACGACAGATTAATCATTTTAAATCTGTGGTTATCAGATATGACCTACTGAGGTTTTTTGATAACATCGTATTTGGTGAGTTGGCAGCTTACACTTTAAATTTCTAAAATGGAAAAGCTATTATCCCTGTTTACACGCTATTGGATATAGTACAGCTGCATTCATTAAAACTTCACGACCTCTTCATTCAATTACATTAAAATAAAGACTAATTAAAGTCATCATAGATTTAAGAACTTGGCAACAGTTTCAAGAAATGTCTCTATTGATATATATATATATATATATATATATATATATATATATATATATATATATATATTTATTGAAAATACCAAAAAAAAACCATTTAGTAAAAAATGGCACTTACAGGATTAATTCGATCTGTATATTAAAATGGAGATTTATGTGAAGAATATAATTTTCTGAGTTCTCTCAAGGTTAATTATGGAAGAATATAATTTTCTGAGTTCTCTCAAGGTAATTATGAGGAATAAATGCATAGAATTGTGGGCTCATGTAGCTCAGCTTTGGGCCGGAAAGCCATTCAGGTCACAATTACGATAGTAAGTATTTTGAAAAACTCAAATGGCATGATTTTTTTTTTTTAAATCCTATTACGCTCCAAACTTGAAACCAGCACACCTGATCATATCAGTCAACTACAGCCCTCAAATCCTAAGAGGCAGACTCCAAAACCATGCTACATGTACAGTACTGTTTTTGGCGTCTATTGATGCTAACCACAAGCTTCCTTTAATAATTCAACTTTGAATAATTATTAACAGAGTATGGCTCAAGACGGTATACAGACACGCATATGCAAGCATATATATATAACCCATGTATGTGTGTGTGTGTGTTTGTATGTAATTGTAATAGCCACAATGTCCTCTTGACTTCTCGAATTCTTCGTACTTTTTTGGATACGCTTGCCACTACAAAGCCTCAAGATTCATGTTCACAGATATATTAAGAAATTATGATGTCCGGTTGCGGGAAACTAACCGGCGATATCATAATCTCAACCAAGGTCTATAGACCCTGACCGCGACGAGGTCACGTTGGTCGGCAACGTGACTTCGTTGTGGTTATGGTATTGCGGGTTCGTTCCACGCTACCGGACTTCCTGAAGGCTTTGTATTTACAAACGTATCCAAAAGTGCGAAATATTCGAGAAGTTAAGAGGGCATTCGGGCTGGTAAAAATGACCAGCAGATTCTACACACACATACATACATACATACATACATACATACATCATACATACATACTACATACATACATATATATATATATATATATATTATTATATATATATATAATTATATATGATATTAATTGCACCTTAACCATGTTCCGTTGGATAATGAAATACTTGCCTAATTATTATTACTTTATCGTAAACATTTTTATGCCATAAAAAGAAATCAAACTTACACACTTCAATTTCTGACTGGTATAATTAGTAGAGGACCCTGCCATTGACCCCGTGACCATTCTCTCCTGATCAATTTTTGAAGGTTGTTTATTGGTTATGGGGTAAAAATAATAAAAAATAAGCCCTTATGTCCCTCTCAAAAATTTGGGCAACTCCGCTAGGCGGCGAAATCCAATATGGCCGCCAACGAGATTCTTCAAACCTAAAATTTTCATAAGTTTGGTTCTGTCAGAGCTACTGATGAGTTCTTGGTGTCCAAATGTAGGTTTGAAAGGTCAGGGAAATCAATCAGACTATCACAATACATATTTGACAACATTTTTTCTCTGTAATAAGAATATTACTTTTTTCAGTGATTAAAATTGATGAATATACATGAAACTTTGGCATATCATTCTTCTTTTCTTTCTTTTCTATCCTGACATTACTTCAAACATGTAAAAATGGATAATAGTCATTTTATTTCATTTTTAAATCAATTTTATTGACGTTATTCACCATGATAACTAATAATATCATGTAATTTAGTTGATTTGAGCTACAGAGACACAGAACTGCAAATATTTAAGATAATAACTACTCTTTTTAAATTAATTTTATTAAAAATTTACCGTTGTTTGTATCTCAAAACATTTGACAATCAAACAGTGGAATTAGTCAAGTTTTAATACTTAGTAATCATAGTATAATCTGGAATCTTATTACTATATATATATATATATATATATATATATATATATATATATATATATATATATATATATATATACTATACACACGCACACACACACACACACACACACACACATATATATATATATATATATATATATATATATATATGTATATATATATATATATATATATATATATGTATATATATATATATATAATATATATATATATGTGTGTGTTGTGTGTGTGTGTGTGTGTGCGTGTGTATAGTAAATATATATAATATATATATGTACTTATATATATATATATATATATATATATATATAATATATATATAGTAATAAGATTCCAGATTATACTATGAATTACTAAGTATTAAAACTTGACTAATTCCACTGTTGATTGTCAAATGTTTTGAAGATACAAACAACGGTAAATTTTTATATTAATTTAAAAAGATATATATATATATAATTATAATATATTTATATTTATACTATACAAATAATCTATATATATATCATATATATATACTATATATATATATATATATATATATATATTATATATATATAATTGTGTGTGTGTGTGTGTGTGTGTGTACAGGAGAAGTACTGATTGTGTGGATGAGTGCATTCGGTGCCATAAAGAATGTGCAGAAGATCGGAATGACACTCATAAAGATGCATGACAGATCCTAAGAGACAAAGCCAAGCAATGGTCTGGCCTGGACACTTTTTCCTCTGTTTACGATGATGTTGATTGGGACAGTGGCCCACTTGGGATTTACTACCACTATTCCTGTAAACCGATGCTATTTGGTCACCAAAAAGTTGAAACAAGCATTAGGGAGAAGTCAGAAACGTCAGGCAGTAGTATCAAGTGAGTATAATGAACAAACAGAACCTTCCTCAAGTAAAGTTGAATCTCAACATAGTGTCCTTGAGAAACTCCATCTGTCATTAGTGTGATACATGACAAAAATCTGTGCACATGGTGCATGAAACCAGAAGATGTGAATCATCATGGTAGAGACAAATGGTATATTATGCAACAACTGGATCCTTGGTATACATTCAAGAGTCACACAGTGTACCTTGAAGACTTGTATATAAGAGACCGACTGCTGAAATTCATTAATGCAACACCAGACCCTTTTGCTGTAGTGATTTGTTATCACCAATCATGCTAGAAGACAGAACGATCCCAACCTACTTCTGCATAATGTCCACCTCTCTGAAGTTAGAGAGATGTTCTTCAAACATGTTAGGAATGTGGTTCTGGAACAACATGAACTTCACACCTTACAGAGCCTCTTCAATTATTACTAATGAATGCTGAAAAATTTTGGAATGGCTAAAAGTACAGTGAAATCCAGCTACATCAAGAGCTTATTACAAGGTGAATTTCATGATAGAATAGGATTTCACAACCGATTTCAAAAGAATCAAAGCACACTGGTCTATGATACATCATCTGGAGGATGTTATGCGGAAGCTGCCACCAATTGTTAGGGAGTAACGGATGACCAACTGATATGTTATAGCTGCACAATGCATCAGATCTCAAATATCAGGTCCTGCAATGTTCCCATGGCCTCCTCATGTAGATGAATTAATGGATGGTGATCAGTTAGATGAACTCCTAGAGGAGTTTGTATCCATGTTGACGACCTCCAAGAATGAAGAGAAACAGCTTGATCCAACTGTCATGGCTCTGACCTCACTCCTTTCTTTGTACATCATAGGAAAACAAACATCATTCAAAACAAAACTATCTGTGACTATACATGGTCTCACATGCAGTAGAGAATTATTGACCTGTTGCTTAAGTTCTCTCTTGGAATTAGCTACAAAGATGTCTCAACTCAGTATAATGCATGGGCTAGATTCAACAGTGACCAGAGCAGAATCTGTCCAGATGAGCTAGCAGGTTTGTCTGGTACAGCTGTCATGGATAATGATGACTTCAAGGATGATACTCTCACTAGAGCCAACATCTAACCACAGAACTTGGTGTCTAGTTCAGATCTTGTTAAACCAAATCTTACAATACCATCAGTTGATGACATGAAATCAGTATGTGCTGCACAACATTTTGTGAGACCTTATTGAAATGTTCAGCGCGGGTTACCAAAAATCTGACTAGAGGCCAATATTGATGCACCTTATGATACCAGGTCCCATTGTAAGAGGAACCTCATACATACATTGGTTCGACTAGATGAGAACATGAACAATTGTAATGGTAATTGCTTCATAGCAAGGAATCACGAGTTAAAGGAAAGGAAAACGCATCTTCAAGAAGTTCTGCAGCAAGGGGGCATTTGCGCAGGTGTTGGAGGTGCCTGTTCTCATGATTGTTCTGGAATCGCCAGGCGTGCTGGGGAATGTAACAGGCGCCGAAGTGTCGTGAGAAACGCCGGGATTTCTGATGTAATACTTCGTCCAGATCCTTCTAAGAAGTTCTAGTAATCTCGGGAGCCTGTGATGTTCGTGCTCCACCTCCCCCGTAGGCCACACCCCCAGGTCACCGTATAAATACGACTGACGAAGTAGGAGGAAGCAGATCATCAGTAAGAGCCACAGATCAGATTATCAGTGAGAGATCAGCAGCAGAGATCGTCAGAGAGAGATAAGAGAAGAAGGAACCAATGAAGGACGAGAGTTGGTTGAATTCTAGTCAAGTCGTCATCAGGAGAGGACGACCGAGGTATTTTGACGTAGAGCAAGACTTCAGAGAAGAAACGTTTTACAAGAGGTTTTGAGGAGTTCCTGCCCTTCAAGTATCAAGAATAGACATTGTTTTCTGCAATACAGTGTCAAGAAGACGTCTACAATTACAGTTCTCCTTTGTGAAGCCATCGCTTCGAGTCGCAAAACTGGCCAGCAAGTATTTGAATAACCTCACTTCTTCCCCAGTTCATGCATTGTAAGATTTTGCCTTTTTTATGTAAATAGGAGCCCCCATTCTGCATTTATCTTTGTTAGTAAGCTTGTAAATAAACCTTTGTTGTGTTTGTATATCTTTCTATATTCATATCCCTAGTTTCAACTGTTGGTGTTGAATTTTGTTTTGTTTATCATAATATCGAACCTGCAGTGGACTGCTCTCTCGGGGTTCATGACATTTTGTGGCGACCTTGCTTAGAATATATTTAGCACTTTAACAATTTGAAACAGGGAGAATATAGAAAGAGCCAGAATGAGTGAGATGGTGAAAGAGTTTATTGAGTCGGGTAAGCTACTAGGTCTAGAGGGGAATGATCTCCGTGAATATGTGGAAAGGAAAGAAAGAGAAAAGTATGAGAGAGATGAAAGAGCAGCTGAGAGAGAAGTGAGGAAAATGCAGCAGGAGGTAGAAATGTTGGTAATGCAGCAGGAAGAAAAAGAGAAGGTGCGTATGCATAAGCAGGAAGAAAGAGAGAAAGAACGTATGCATGAGTTGGAAATTGCTCGTTTAAGGCAAAATACTCTTAGCAGTCAGGTAGGAGAGAACGGAAATAGGGCTAATGGTTTAGGTATGAGTGCAGTGTTGAAATTAGTACCAAGGTTTGGTGAGGAAGATGTAACGACATATTTCATGTGTTTTGAGAAGTTAATGGAAAGAGTAGGTTCTCATAAAGAAACGTGGACTTTATATTTACAGTCTGTGTGTATAGTTGCATGTCTAAGGAGGATTGTGATAATTATGATATTGTGTAAGAAACTGTTCTTAGCATGTACAGGTTAGTACCGGAGGCGTACCGTAAGAAATTTAGAAATTTAGAAATGGACGAAAATATTACGTATCTAGAGTACGGTAAAAAGTTAGAAAGGCTGTTTTATGATTGGTTAACTTCTGCTAAAGTTGAGGATTTTGATGGTTTGAACAACTTAAGTGTTGTTAGAAAACTTCAAAGATAACATATCCCCTGAGATTAAGCTTTATATAGAAGATAGGCGAGAAGTATTTTTTGCAGGAGCAACTAGGTTAGCTGACGAATACAGTCTAACTCATAATTTGAGTGTTAGTAAGAAACAAAATAATCCTTCGTCTGGTAGAGTACAAAGCAGTAAAGGTTTCAGTTCTAGTAATAGCAATGCGAGTAAAAGTGACTATCCTGTTATACATGCGGAAAACCAGGTCATACGTCTAAGGTTTGTAAAAGTAAAGTGACATCTAGTGGCTCAGAATGAATTTGTTTCCGATGTAATGGGAAAGGGCATTTAGCGAGAAATTCTGCAGTAGAAAGGAAGGACGGTAAGAAACAAGTGTCTCTAGTTAACCTTTCGTCAAGTAGGAATGATGTGATGAGAGAAACTAGGAAATTTTTTGGTGAATTCCTGTCAGAAAGCATAGTTTCCTCTCTTGGAGGAGTATTTTCGAGAGAAGTAGTCTTGCTTAGAGACACAGGAGCTGCTGTCTCACTGATTAGGAGAGAGAGTGTGCCGAACAGGGCAGAAATCAACATGGAAGAAAAAGTCATGTTAGGTGGATTTCCGAACACTTGTGTTCTTTGTCCTTTGTTGAAGTTGAACTTAGAAAGTCAGGTAGTGTCAGGAGAAGTGAAACTTGCAGTTGTTGACAGTTTGCCAGTTGGTGGCATTGACATTATTGTCGGTAATGACTTAGCTTTATCCAAGAATGTGAATCCTGTCGTGAGGGATATTCCAGTGCCTGAAATGGTAGTAACTAGGTCAGGATTAGATACAGACATGCACTACGATCATAATTTGTTCGTGGATTCGAACAAAAGTGAGTTCGTGGATTTGAACGAGTATGATAGAGGTGGCGAGGTTGATCTTGGCATGAGTGTGGCTGAGCAACCTGACTCTATTGTTGACATTGATAGCCAAACGGAAGGTGTAGCTGTCGAGGGTAACGTAGTAAATGTACCGGTATCTAGTACTAGTTACGGTGATGAATTAGGCGCTAACCTCGTGAATAAGGATGCACTAGTCAAGTTGCAGAGAGAAGATGAGACACTAACCAGAAATTTTGAGTGTGAGCTGGATGATGATCTCAATGATGTGTGTAAGGAAACTTTTTGTTTAAAGGACGAAGTTTTGTGTCGTTATGTTCGTCCTAAGTCAGGTAGTAAAGGGGAAATCGCCGAACAATTAGTAGTTCCTAGGAAGCTTCATGAGCTAGTTTTGAAGTTAACACATGATGAGGAAGGACATTTAGGAGTAAATAAAACTTTCAGGTCTATTAGTAGGGCGTACGTTTGGCCTAAAATGAGAAGTGATGTGAAGAGGTAGGTTTTAAGCTGTCATGAATATCAAATTGCCGGGAAACCGATTCAAGTAATTCCCAGAGTTCCGTTGTGTAATATTCCTTCAGTAGGTGAATCTTTTGAAAATGTATTTATTAATATGGTTGGACCTTTGTCTGTAAGTAAGGGCAGAGAAGATTACACAACTAATCTAGAGTATTATAAAAACAATTTAAGAGATGTTTGGCAACTAGCAAAGGAGAACGGAAGTCAAGGGGAAACTAAAGGGAAATATGATCTTAGAGCAAAAGAGAGGAGTTTGTGTGTAAGAGATAAAGTTTTAGTACTAGTCCAGAAAGAAGGTTCCGCTTTACCTTATAAGTTCGAAGGTCCTTTTTCAGTGTTAGAGGAGAGAGGAAATGTACATTATGGAATGAATATAGGTAAGAGTAGAGCAAAGTCAATGAATGTAAACTTGCTTCAGAATTATAAAGAACGCCCCGTACCTTGGCCACCGCCAGTGTTCTATGTGACAGTGTTACTGCGAGAAATTAGTTTTAAGAAAAATGCAAGAGGTGTTTTAGTATTTCAAAGTTTTAACCAGAGTTCAGAAAATGGAAAAAGTAAGAGGAAAGGATAATGTGATAGCTAATAGCCTCTCTAGAGTTTTCAGAATGGGTAGCCTAATGAGCGTTTTCTATTTTGGCACAAGTGGTTGAGTGAATGGAGAAGTATTAAAGCTTTATGCAGAATTGTTCCCCTGCTGTTTAATTCTCGTTTCTCTTTAGAAAAAAATAAAATCAGTTGATTTAATTTTTTTGTTTTTTGGGGGGACGTGTAATGGTAATTGCTTCATAGCAAGGAATTACGAGTTAAAGGAAAGGAAAAAGCATCTTCCAGAAGTTCTGCAGCAAGGGGGCATTCGCGCAGGTGTTGGAGGTGCCTGTTCTCATGATTGTTCTGGAATCGTCAGGCGTGTTGGGGAACGCAACAGGCGCTGAAGTGTCGTGAGAAACGCCGCGAATTCTAATGTAATACTTCGTCCAGATCCTTCTAAGAAGTTCTAGTAATCTCGGGAGCCTGTGATGTTCGTGCTCCGCCTCCCCCGTAGGCCACTCCCCCAGGTCACCATATAAATACGACTGATGAAGTAGGAGGAAGCAGTTCATTACTAAGAGCCACAGATCAGATTATCAGCGAGAGATCAGCAGCAGAGATCGTCAGAGAGAAATAAGAGAAGAAGGATCCAACGAAGGATCAGAGAGGAAAAGTCGCTCGAGAGTTGGTTAAATTCTGGTCAAGTCGTCATCAGGAGTGGAAGACCGAGGTATTTCGACGTAGAGCAAGACTTTAGAGAAGAAACGTTTTACAAGAGGTTTTGAGGAGTTCCTGCCCTTCAAGTATCAAGAATAGACATAGTTTTCTGCAATACAGTGTCAAGAAGACATCTACAATTACAGTTCTCCTTTGTGAAGCCATCGCTTCGAGTCGCAAAACTGGCCAGCAAGTATTTGAATTACCTCACTTCTTCCCCAGTTCACGCATTGTAAGATTTTGCCTTTTTTATGTAAATAGGAGACACCATTCTGCATTTATCTTTGTTAGTAAGCTTGTAAATAAACCTTTGTTGTGTTTGTGTATCTTTCTATATTCGTATCCCCAGTTTCAACTGTTGGTGTTGAATTTTTTTTTGTTTATCATAAAATCAAACCTGAAGCGGACCGCTCTCTCGGGGTTCGTGACAACAATAAACTGTTGCTGAACAAACAATCGGTGCATTTGAGGGGTTCTAGTCTTCAGTCTGTAACTCAGTAGTGAAAAGTAAGCCATACTACTTCCTAACATTCCCAAATCCACCTAATAAATCAGTGGTACATGAAGTGATGATGTGGATGGTAGCAGCTGCAAAGGCCAAGAATATGCCATTCATCCAACTTGTTGGAGACCAACCAGTGTATACCCTGATCATCCAGATTCAGTATGAGCATCTGGACCAGTTTGCTGTCACCCTACCTAGAGTATGGCCCATTCCACATTCAGTGCTCATTCATTTATGCAATTGACACACGCTTCCATGTTCAGGTCTATCAGATATTCTTGTCTCAGCTGGTGTTATAGCAGAAGGCTCTGTTGATCAGGCTTTGCAAGGCAAACATTAATGTACGAGGCCCTCATGAGAAGATTCCTGTGGCACTGTTTGAAAAATGGTAAAACTGCTCCAAATGATGTCAAGCAGCAATTAATAACATTGAGAGATCCAACTTTTACACCAGAAGATCGCCAAGAGAGTTATGAGTTGCTTGAATCTGATGACAGGATCATGTCTATCATATCTGATGAGTGGAACCAGATTCTGAGCTCAGAGTCTTCAATGGCAAAGTACTGGATGTCATTCCTTGAGATGACAGATATTTTAGTGATGAATCTACATGCTCTCAGGACTCAAAACTGGGAGGAATTCAAGGCGTCCTTGTGCTTAATGTTACCATGGATACAGATCTATGACAACAAGTATGGTAGATAGATGGTAGAGTTTTGGATGGAACTAGATAACTTACCTGAGGAGAAAGCATTACACATGAGAAATGGTCAATTTCCTCAGTCCATCACTGGAAAGCCCTATTCTTGCCTTCCGCTCAACTTGTGGATAGAAACAACCATGAACAAGGGTTCGTAGTTGAAGGCAGGGTGGCTTAAGATTCTCAAGAACGAAAAAAATGCTTCTGACAGACTGCAGAAATGTCAACTCAGAAAATCAGGTGAGGGCATCCCTCCACACAGCTGCAGAGATGAAAACAACATCTACACAGAAACACACAGAGAACATGACATCCCGCCTGAAGCTTGATGAACAGGCAGTGCAAGATATCGATGCCTGCCTTCTGGAATTTTGAAGTGACCCTTTTGACAGCAGGAATCCTACTCTGAGAACACTGCAGTGTGGTGTGGCAATTACCAGGTATTACTGCTGATGAACTTTCCGAGGTTGACCCAGGTCCATCTCCTTTTGGGCATGGTTGGGAGCTCATAGGAGGACACTGTGTACCTGTACAATATACGAGACCAGCACTTCTGTCTTATCTGAGGCAGGCAGTAGAGCAACAGGAAGATGCAGCAGAAGAGGATACATCTGAAGAAAGTGATTCAAATGAAGAGGAATATATTGATTAAGATGTGTAATTCCATAGTGTACCAGATTACTCTAGGGACTTATGTTCACCTCCATGGAAACCAGGTTACGTGTTACGATTTGCATTATTATCTGGTGTCTAGATAACTTTTGTTCATTTCTTTGTTGAGTTCTGTTTGTCTTATAACAAAGATTTTGGTATTCTGGATAAAAAAAAAAAGTTGTTTTATAAAACTCAATAAAGTTGTGTTGTATAAAACTCTTTAATTACATGATATTATTGGTTATCATGGTGAGTGAAGTCAATAAAATTAATTTAGAAATTAAATAAAATTACTAGTATCCATTGTAATGTCAGAATAGAAAAGAATGACAAGAAGACTGATATGCCAAAGTGACATGTATATTTCATCAATTTTAATCACTGAAATCAGTAATATTCTTATTACAGAGAAAAGATTTTGTCAAATATGTATTGTTATAGTCTGATTGGTTTCCCTGACCTTTCAAACCTACATTTGGACACGAAGAACTCATCAGTAGCTCTGACAGAACTAAACTTACAACGATTTTAGGTTTGAAGAATCTAGTTGGTGGCCATATTGGATTTCGCCGCCTAGTGGAGTTAGCTCAAACTTTCGAAAGGGACATGGGGACTTATTTTGATTATTTTGACCCCATAACCAATAAACAACCTTCAAAATTGATCCGGAGAGAATGGTCATGGGGTCAATGGCAGGGTCCTCTACTAAATAGATAATTCAGTTCATTGGTATGGATGATATAAATTTGGATTTATAGTGGCCAAAATAATATATTTTTTTTATATAGTTTTTGTTGATTTTCAACGAAATATAGCCCTGCTCTATGATTTTTTGGAGATTTTCTATAAAATATTATGTACCTTTTCTGGTGCTTTTCTCTCAAAATATACAATAAAATATAGTTTATTGCGCTCTTCTCACAAAACGCCTATTTTGCATATAGTGCTCCCCTGCTGAAATACAGAGGATTATGGTTAAGTAAGGAGAAGAATATTTCAGCCGCAAGTCAGCAAAAAATAAATCTAACTTCAGTGATAATTAACATATACGAAAGAAAATTGGAATTCGTCAATAAATCAATGTAAAATGCACTATCAAAATTTTTAAGACTCTCTTATTCTCTGTACTGTGCCCCCTGCCCCCGTTTAGCCATATAAAAGTGATACCAGCAAATATTATGGGTCAATTATAAAATACGACCACTGATAGAAGTTTCGTTGTCTATAAATCCTTCAGTTTTATTTGAATCCACTGAAGTGAAAAGTTTAAATGAGCTTGAAAGGACAACTCAGTGTTGTTGTACAAAGCGGGTATAAAGAGTTCAATTTCTTAAACTCGGATGTTCAACGGGAGTAACGTTTCACTTGAGTCCAAAATTAGACATTTCTGACATGGGTCATTGTCTGGCTAATAGTTCTCACCAGGGTCCAGTCTAAACATTTTACGCTCAGCGTCCACATAACTACTGGTGAATTTTTATTGCTTGCTTGTTTATAAATATATATATATATATATATATATATATATATATATATATATATATATATGTGTGTGTGTGTGTGTGTGTGTGTGTGTATATATATATATATATATATATATATATATATATATATATATATAAGTATATAAACATATATATATACTGTATACACACATTCAGGAACGTATAGGTATACTATATATTAGATAGATAGATAGAGATAGATAGACAAACGTGTGCGTGCGCGCGCCTACGGGCGCGCTGTTTATGGAAATCAATATGCCCTATACGTTCCTGAATTGAGAATTTATCGATTTTGTTTACTAATGAAATATCCTACGGCGATATTTTAGGCAGCTTTCGAGTGTACGTCGCTATCGTATTTTGTGAATTTTAGTAGTTCTAATTGCAAAAATCCTTATTCTTATTCTTATTATATATATATATATATATATATATATATATATATATTATATATATATATATATATACTATACGTCGAAATTCAGAGCATTATAGAGGAAAAGCACAGATAACCAATGTCGCCGCAATAATTAGTATAAGATTTGGGGGGAAAAAATGTGCGTTGGAACTTTCCTTCCTGAGGTTCACAAGGGTCATTTCTCAATTGAAAGTTTTGCCTCAGTGGAAATGGCGCAGGAAAACTGCTTCTTAACATACGGCGGCTAAATGTTTGTAGTAAACTTGCAAAAAGAATCAAATCCCCATATAAAACAGCTGATGGATGTGTCTGAGTATGATAAGAGAGGGAGAGAGCGATTCGGAATCATATTCTAACTTTTCTTCAAATGTAAGGTCAACTTAACAAAGCCATCCTATCCTTCAAGGGGTTAAATAATTAAAACAGCTAGAATGATAACTTGCAAACAGGTAAACGGTTTTGATGGACCTGGAGCAAACCGTTTCTTGGCACCCCTTCGAAATTTGATTTCATCCTTGAAAGAAAGAAATCTTGGAAAGCCCAACCCATAAATTCAGCAATCACGCTTAGATTTACTGTGTAATAATTATTAGGCGTTTATCTGCAAATTAATTGATTTATGGCTACTAAAACTGGAGTCACTATATCCAGGTAATTGACTCTGCAATAAATTTTAAAAATAAGCTAAAAGAACAAACAAACTAATAAACGTAAAAGGAGTTTCATGACAAATGTATAAAAATAAAAACATACATATAATCATATCTGTTTGTATATACTATACATATACACATACACACAATACATATGCATACAGTTTATAATTTTCAGAGGAGACCTGCCTCCCTAACAAAGAGACATACCTCTTCTATACTGCAATCCTCCCGGGAATCGTATCAGGGTCAAAATCATCTCTGTCACGTCCCTAAGAGAGGAACCTATCTTAGATTCCAAAGACTGGGACATTTGGCCAGCAAATTATCCCAATCAACTGCACAATACAGTCCACGCAGAATGGACGATTTTCACCAAACATCAAGAACCCATGAGTGAATCTTGTATTCCAATCCTTAATCTGCACATCGTTTCTTGTCCCCTTGGCATTTAGGGATATGACCAAGGAGATACTAATAATGTAATACTACCATTTTTTATTGGTTGAAATATTTTCCCAAAGGGACTGCCAAGTGTTTTTCATTTTCTGACCTACAAGAGGATCTACATCCTTATGGTAAGTAGGCACCTCCTGGATTCCGGAGAAGTGACTGCTAGCCACCTCTTGGATTCTGGAGAAGTGACTGCTGACTTAGCTAGTTGGTCAGCTTGCTAGTTCCCAACCATCCCAACATGAGAAGTCACCCAGCAAAAATTTATTTCTTTACCTCTTCTTTTTACTGGCAACAACCATGCCAATGTCTAAAATAAATGAATGGGAAGAGTTAAAAGATCTTTAAGACTGAAGAAGGCTTCTTGAGTCACAATATAGTAAAACTATTTTCATTCAGAATCAAAATTTCCTTTAAGCCCTTTAAAACTGCTTGCAGTTCTGCTGTAAAAACAGATTTAGCAGATGATCATCTCCCGCTTCTTTCTACACTAGTAATGATCACTCCAAAGACGACACCAGTATCCAGAATTATCTAAAAATATTAATCTCACTGCCTCATTGGACATTCCTTCTTTTGCTTAATTAAAATATCTGCATCATTTTACCTCTGGAAGGTTTCAGGGGAGGCTAACCTAATATCAAGCTGCCAAAGTCTCCATGCATAACATGTTTAATTGCCTGATTATATATCTTACTCTCAAAGCAAATGTTTGGGTTTATGGGGGTGATTTTCATAAAATTGCCAATGCCTTTCATTTCTGCTACAAATGTTAGTTAAGCACTTGAGAGGCCAGTGAAATCTGTACCAGCCCCAAACCAGCAGACATTGGTAATGAAGATCCATAGGCATCTCACCAGCATTTACAAGTATGCTCTCAGTGGGAGAAGATTTAAATGTTCCTGTAGCTAATCTTACTCATCCATTTTAAGGGCATTAGGCTTTGCTGACGTGTAAACTTCACATAAAAATGTAAATTTTGTCAAGGCCAAGGTTTGTATAGATTCAATATGTGAATTTGGTCGTCAGATTCATTGGATTCAAGCATTTTATCTTGAGATGTTTCAGATGTGTAATCCAAGTCAGCTGCCTATCAAATATCAATCTAAGAAACTTTACTTCAACAACACAGGAAATTCTCTGCCCATGTATGAACAGATCTGGATCAGGACGAAATTCTCTCACATGGCAAAGTGTATGGTTACTCTTTTACCAGCTGAAAACCTTAAACCATTCATCTCAGCTCACTTTACTTTGTTATCAATGCACAGCTGAAGGCAGCAATCAGCCACTGCTATCCTTGTTGCAGCCAAAGATATTAAAAGGTTGTTGACAAAAAGAGTCTAAGCTACATCTGGGGGACTTATTTTGGAACTCACTAGTTGCTAAGAATACTTAGAATACTTTTTTGATTGCTAAGGATACCCCATTGATTGCTAAGAATACCTAGACTTCCTTGATTGCTAAGAATACTTAGAGCACTTCTTTGATTCCTATGAATAATTAGAATACTTTCTTGTGGTCCTCCTTGGTTTTAAACATCTCACATTGTTGCTCCTACCTGTGCCTGAAATAAACTATTTTTTAAAAACGCAATCATAAAGAGGCAAATTACCTCACAGATTACATTAATAAAGATCTCTCAGAATGCCCTATCTCAATGCTGTATCACAGGCCTTCTCAAGATCAAAGAAAAAAGTGACGTGATGCTGTTTGTTAACAAAAGCTTCACTTGCTGAAGATTCCATTCAAACCAACACATCAGTTATCAAGTGCATACTTTGAAAACCACACTGAACAGGGAACAAATATTACCAGGTTCCAAGCCCCACATAAAACAAGTATTCACCATTCTTTTTTTTATGATTTACCGCAGTCATGATATCATATCAATCGGACAATAATTCTCTCTCTTGAATGGATATTTCTGTGGTTTCAATGGGAGTAATTTTATCATCGCATATAGCTAATGGAAGACATTTTAGAATAATAAGGCTAAATATGAAAAACCTGGTATCTTCGGGGGTATGATTAATCGTTGAATATGTTACACTATCCAGTCTAGGAGCTGATTCACTACACTTTATTAATTAAGGCCAAATCAAATTCCATTGTAGCAAAAGGTACATTGTATTGTTCATTCCTTGATATATTAAAATCAATTTCTACCTTTCCCTTAGCCTTCTTTGAGCTGATTAGAGTATGTCATTATTTTCCTTTGCAACATTAGCAAAAATTATTAGCAAACTCATTTGCCATTAACTGGGGATCTACTGCTTTACTGCCATTGATCATGATAAATCAAGGTTGACAAAGGATAAATTTGCCTGCTATTTCCATGACAAGCTTCCAAACTAAAGAGTTTTTTAATTTAGTGAGCATATGACAATTATTCTAGAAACCTTTTGTGCCTTTTTATTCCATGAGGAAAAGGGCTCTTCCAGTTGAAAATTCTCATATCTTAATCTGCATTATCTGGTGTACACTGAACTCATAGTTCTTTGAGTTACGTAGTATTTACAAGTCCCCAGGGAACTGGTCAAGGAAAAATATGCCTGACGTCCTAGGTATTGATTGAAGACCTTCCAAAAATATAGTTGTATTGACAATAATCAAGAGCCTCATCTACAGATGGAACGTCATCATCCAAGTCATCTATTGTGCTCTGTTCCTGGAATGTAGCCTTATCAGCTTTACCAGTGTTTCACTTATGTAACTTTGAAGAGGGAGGGTTTGCTGCTACATTCATTACTATTGGAAAATGATAAGAGTTATCACTCCCCAATATTGAAATCAATAAGACAGTCATTACTGCATATAGTCAATTGTTGATAATGTACCTTTTTGAAAATGAAAATGTGTAGACTCCCATATGTTTACAACTCCCAAATTTTCAATTGCTTTGATGGATTACAATAACACAAAGATGGTTTCTATTATTCATATCTCCTTGAATAACAAAGGGGCATGGTAAGCTGTTGGATAAGGGATTTAAATTCATCAGTGAGAGAGACTCACTAGGTGGTAAATAGAGAGAGCATCTAGTATATTTTGTTTGTACATAGATCCTCACAACTATCACCTGCAGTGTAGACTGGATACTGATAGCATATTGTCGGGTGTCATTACGAATATATAAAACTACACACCCATGACTTTCTATATTTATGTTATAAGGGGAATGAGTGGCTGTATACTCTCGTGGGCTTGGAACATACTACCAATCATAGTCTCCAGCACAGCTATACATACAGAAGACAATTCCAATATCATCAACCTTATTTCTTCCCATTTGGCTCTTCGTCCCTGACAGTTGCAGTGGAGAAAACTAATGAATTTTACGTAGATTTTGAGGCTGTTAAAATGGAGTCCCTTTTCAGTTATTTAACTTTACTGTCCTACTCCTGCTTTTTTCCAGAAGGAAACTGATTCTTATTGGCTGCCTTCCATCTCAAGGTTGACAACTGACTGTGCCATTTCCATGTAGGAGGAACCTGCTGCAGATGACACAACCTCACAGTATTATGGTTGTTAAATAACTTTAGTGTTCATTTTGTCAAAGGAATATCAAGCTCGGAGCACTAGACAAAGCTGGTGCTGCCAAAGGAGAAGTGGCAGTATCACATACAATTTGTGCAGCCTTTGAAGTATTAGGAGCATCAGTCACAGCTGGGAGACACTAAGACTAGGTACAGATAATACAGCCTCCAAAGAAGCAGACACAACTGTCATAACTTGTGCAGTCTCCACAGGGTGCCAGGCATATCTGGCATGGCCTCTGAAGAGGCAGAAGTGCCTCTTGGGAGTGCAATTACACTAGGCGGTTTCCTAGCCTTTTCAAAACAAAGGTTGTCAGAAGATGGTGCAGAGGTTGTCATCTCCGCCAATAGGGCATCAGTTAGGGGTGCAAGGGTACTTAATAATTTATTGCTACTTACAAAGATCAAGTAACAAGAAAAAATTAAGTAAACCTGAAAATCATAAGACGATATCATCAGCCTTTCGCAGAGTTTATTCTTCCACCAAAGGCACCAGTAGGAGCTGACTCCCAAATGTCCGGCCCCTACCCTACCCTACAGGGGATGGCACAACACATGGGGTGGCCCAAGTGTTAGCCAATACCACTTGTTGGGACTGAGAGTATAACAAGAATACAACTATCCCCTCCCTAATCATACTGTAGACAAAACAGTCAAAATGCCAAGAGTCCATCCCCAAAACCAGACCATCCCCGGAACACTTGGCCTAGCTCTATAGAATAATTCTACCCCTGAGATACCAATCTGATATCTCTCAGGCCCAAACATTATTGAGTAGTAGATGGTCCTACCACAATTCCCACTATTAGCTTCAGATGTACACCCAGTACCAGCTATGATACATTTTCATATTTATCAAGTCCAATAAATTTTATCAAAAGTGTAAAATTACACGATTTACCCAAATCAATATACAATGATATACTGTAAGTCATAGATGCATCAACCATTGGTATTTTAGTGCTAGCTACTTTCCTGATGATGACATTGCAACGTTGGAATGGACAAGAAGTAATTCTTGAATAGATTGTGTGTATGGAAACATCAATGGACATCATAGGAGGAATGAGATTTTCCGGGGCAGACCTCAATGTTAGGCCACATCACTATTGCTGGACTGGAGAGTGCCAGATTCCTAACATGGTACTTCATAGAACTCTTATGGTCCCTCACCTCTCGCCCCTGTAGTCTCTCCTGCCAAAGCAGAGCAGTTGGCCTCCTTGGAACCCAACTGCCAACTTGTTTAGGGTATAGGAGAGTAATCACTCCAACATACAAGTATTCTCTGGGCAATATACTTGAACTGCTCACCTCCACTAAGAGATATACCTAAGAAATTGTAGGTGAGGAATTAATTATGAATTTCAGATCTTAAAACTGAAAAAGGTGTTCCACTTCTACTTCTCAAAATCGATAAACAAGTTCATATACAGGTGCAAATGGATGGGGAATACAACTGATAACTATATGGGCAAATTTCATGTATTCCACAGTATCATACTACTGGATAATATATTGGTCAATCATATTTATGTTAGGTTTTAAAGTTTCTCCATTACAACTTGGATGGGAATGATGGTTCTGTTAAGTAGTTTTATATTAACTTAATAGAAACTGTTGCAATTGGATAATACATCGGACAGTCAGTTTATATTTATAAAATATAATTTAAATTTTCAAATCTCTCTTACAACATTTCGATGTGACTTATGTAAGTTTTGTGCAATTTACAGAAACTCACTATCTTATCACATATTAGGAAATCGAATTACATTACCGAAATGTATGTTAGGTTTTACAGTTTCTTCTATAACACCTGAATGGGATTGATAGGTTGATGTCTTTAAGCAGGTTTTCTATATTTAATAGAAACTGCTTATATCATATCATGATAAAACCCTTGAATGGGACTGATGTCTTTACTAGGTAACTTCCACACATTTAACTGATACATGCTGTCTGACATTGTAACAGGCAAAGGAATGTTTGTTAGGTTTTAAGGCTTCTTATATAGTACTTTAATGAGACTGATATCTTTCCTGGACCATTTCTATGCATTTCATATAAACTGATGCTATGGGACAACGTATCTTTCAACCATCATTTTCAGGAAATCTGTTAGAATTTGAGATTTCCCTAAAACAATTTTATGCAAATGATGTGTTAATCAGGAAGGTTTCTGTTTAATAGAAACTCTTGTTAACGGATAACATTTCGGCAATCATCTGACATAGGTAAATCATCTGACATTTATAGGGTAAAATTTATCCATTTAATTAGATAATAAGGTAAATTCTATGCATTTAATAGAAACTAGTTCTATCGAATAATATCTCAGTGGGATTTTTACATTGGTCCTATAATAACATCTGAATAGGACTGAAATCTTTGTTAAGTGCGTTTTATGAACTGAATACAAGATGGTGCTATGAAATAAAGTATCGAACAATCTTATCAAAATATGACACTTAAATGTGATTTATGTCTTTAGTGGGAAATTTCCATGTATTTGAAAGAAACTGAGGCCCCATGCATTTATCATAGCGTTAGTATCGGATGATGTATCAGCTATTCCTTAAGGTTGGTCATAGTGAAGCTCGTTCTGCCTTTATCACTTGAATAGAACTTTATTGTACAGAAGTCACGCAAGTAAATGAAACTTACATACAGAATAGGGTAGGAAACCCATATAAATCACGTACTAGTGTCTACCAAGACTAAAGACGGAAGTACTTCGAATATTTACCAAGAACTTCTAATGAACCATAATTTATGCAACAAATTTGTACCTGATCAAATATTCTGAACTATAAATTTTGTCTATCATTTCCTTTAAAATGGCTTTATTTACCTTTCAGTTGGATCACGTATATTTGTTACTTGCTTTTTCAAAAACATACAGCTATATTTTATTTAGAAGTAGCAACAAAGTGTTGAAAATAATCAGGTACTGATGAACATTAAACATTTCTACAAATCTATCATGCTGGCATCCGGTATCTATCAAGTCCTAGATTTTAGATTTAAAATACAAAATTTGCAGGACTGGTAGATACATATCTGAGAAGTGACATATGCCATTACTTTGCGATATAAAAGAAACTTTCTAGCTTTCACACTAAGCATACTTATTAATACTTTATTTCAGTTTCAAGTTATACCTTACGCCATATGTAAATGGACCAATATCTGATAAATTTCTGTGTAAAGGTAGTAAGTCATACTTCAAAAATCTTAATGTAAATGAAGTCCACACTACATAGTCGAAACATCAACACCTCAACTATGCTTTAAAAATTCGATTTGGGTTTAATTGAAAACTTCCATCATTTGTGTTACTTCTTCCCGTCTTAAAAATGGCTGAAAATATTATATACATTTACTTTATTCCCGGCCAAAGCTGACCTTGCACACTTTAATGTATCATCTAAACTAATTCAGTTCCTTCAAAGAGAAAAAATCTTATGAAATAAGAATATGAAATTAAGCGGAAATTTTGAGAAAAAATTGCATTATTGAAAATGAGAACAGATAATTTCGGTTACAATCTTAATATTCGTATAATTCTGTCAACCCGCAAACAAATTTAAAAAATAAAAAAAAAGAGGTCCATCTCTTATGTTATAGGAACGCAAACTGTGACAAAAAGCTGTGAATAACGAGTGTAGCTTACACAGCACAGAACTCTAAATCTGATTATACCAAAATGGATTGTGAATTACTTCATAAAATTCTGAGGCATTGTCAATCAAGAACATCAAGAACATTAAAAAAAATCGCCATGTATCCTTTTGCAATTAGTTATACTTCACGAAAAATAAAAATTGTGCAGATCTGGCTCTCCTGTCTTATATATGAAATCTTCTCCCTAATGAGAAAATTGATGTAAAAAACTAAAACAAACTCACGTACCCATGCTGCTGCTTCCGCTGCTGCAGCTATGGATACTGTTGAAGGAAGGCAACAAAGTTGTTGTTGTAGCCCTCTGGCAACACTCTGGCAACTGTGATAATAACAAATACAGCATCGGGGAAAAATAACATACGAAAGGGGATTCCCTCGAGCTGTGGAGAGAAAAAATAAAGAACTCTTCAATCTGGTTAGAAGAGGAGGAGAAAGGGGAGAGACAGAAGTAATGGGGTCCGGGAATGAAGGGGGGAGCGAGCCGGTACAGGAGGAGAGCGTAATACGCAGAGTAAACTAACGCCAGCCAATACAAGATGCCTAAGGCTGAACTGTACTTACATGAGCTAAAGTTTCTGGATCTTGTAAAGTCGCCCACTTACCATCAAAGCAATTCTAAGTAAGTATGGATTCTACACAGCATAAGTATTCACTGAGAAGCTGAATATTTGCACAGTTGTGTAATTCTGTATACCTAATAGTATTTCCAGCTCTCTCTCTCTCTCTCTCTCTCTCTCTCTCTCTCTCTCTCTCTCTCTCTCTCTCTCTCTCTCTGGAGTGATAGAAGTTCTTTTCACAATGCTTAACTCCACCTGCTAAAAGTTTTAGTTCACTGAATATGAGAAATAAGCTACAGGAAATAACTGTTAAAGAAACGAATACTCATTGCATATCACCTCTGGCTTCTTTCCTGGACCTCCTTTGGAATGAGTGGATGGGGGAAGTAGATCCTCCCCTCCCACAATGAGGCCTAACTACCCTTCTTAAGTTTCTCTTCTGCTTTACCTAAGGGAAACGTCTTTCTCGGTTTGTGTTTCGAGTACGTGGTTGTTGCCAGAGGAGACAAGGTATGTGATTAAGAAAAGAAAATAAGCCAACATATGAATCAAGTTAAGTGGCACTGAATTTTGAAGATTTTGAGTCTTTAGGTTAGAGTACTGAAGCCTAAATTTTTAAATCACAAGATCAATCAATACTGCAGCAAACTAATTTTCAGTCTACTTATGACCTGACCGGCCTAGGCAAAGGGAATAATTGCACAAGAGATTTAAAAACCTTCATTAGGTGGTAACCGAGGCATTTATGGTCCAACAAGTAGGTGTGCAGGCAGCCGTAATGAAAATGATTTAATCAGATTTGGAGGTTTCATATAGGCCCGGAGATTAGAAAAATGAGTAAGTATCAAAAGTGAGGAAAAAAGGGTTTCACTTTGGTATCAGCTGTTTTGAAAATATTATGTAGAACTATGAAATAAAACCTTATCAGCAGTTAACAGTGTGCTGAAGTATGAATATGAATGTTGTAAGACTGGAAAGGGTGTGATGATCAGACAATTATTATTATGTCGATGCCCAAATGTTTTTCTTTTGTACATTTTGAAAGGAAGATAGCCTTCACATCATTTGTTTTAAAAGGCCATAAGATTATGGGGAGGTTGTAATAGTCCGGATGCCAAAAGCCCATTGAGTTTATCTTGCTCAGACCATATATTAAACATCTAATTTTACTGGACAGCTATCAGTATAGGGCAAATTGAGTTATGGCACAAAGTATGAAAATGATGAAGAAATGTGTGTTGTGAACAAAAATTATCATTGTATGATTGTCCTTATATTTGCCATGTTTCTAATTGCTACTGTTCTTTGCAGGTCTTAACTGAAGCACTATGAGCTTTCACAGAAATTTTCTTCACCATACTTCCCTGATCATGGAAGACTAGTGCTATTTCCACTGGAAGTATAACTGTAGTGACAAACCCAAAAGAGTGATAAATGTCAAAGCATAATGCATTTGAAAACATTACCAAAAGTAGCAAACTTTATAAAGATGATCTTTCATATTAGACTCCAGTTACAGTATGATGAAAATAAGATATTGTACTTATAGCTCATAAGGGATGTACTTAAATATATCTACATCCAAAGGAACCTGCTCATCTGATAGCTGCAGGCACTACTTAAATGAATCCCTGGACCAGCGCTGTGGGAGGCACTAATCCCAGGCGACTGCACAGCACAACAAAGGGATAGTTGAATGGATCACACGGCGCCAGACAACCCACAAGGTCAGGACATAAAACATGCAGTTAACAGAGCAACCCACGAGGTTGTGATAGAAAGTGGGACACCTGGGAGAATGGGAAAATTAATCCAACAGAAGACATCGCTCGCCAGAGACACCCCAGGCACAGCTCCAAACCAAACACACTGCTCCCTTTGAGCCTACCCCATCCACGTGGCTGACTTCCAGTCCGGTATCTTTTCCAGTGCCGATTCCCCTATAACCCACCACCACCAAATCATTGGTACATATACAAGGACTCAGCTCTCTGAATTAAGGTAAAGTGCCAGGAGTCTGAGTTTTACCAGTCATGTCATTATTTTTCTTTTACTAGACCTTTTCTGTTTTCCAAGCACAATTCTCATAAAGACCTGACTTGGTGATCACTTGTGTTTGGAATGAATTCAACAGTGTTATATCTGAGGATCCCTTGGCGCTATTTGCACATCCTTGAACCCTTAGTTGCACTAATTTCGCCAAGTAATTGTGTGCATTCTCCAATGCAGACAGTTTCCTCATTGTAGATCCTTTGCTTAGATTGAGCTGATTGCTGTGGTTAACCCACAGCAATTTAATTCATGGTGTACTTGAAGTGGAATCCTCAGCACCTCAGTATCACTTTTTCATCATAATTTTGTGTTCTGGCAAGGCAGCATTTACCTGCCTATTGTAAATACTAGCAAACTTACCCATCTACGATGGGTGATAAAATATGGGTGCAGAAGTGAAAAATTTATATGTACTATTTGTTCAGCAATATTAAAATAAGGGCGATTTTTATACATACCTACTACAGAACCTCTTTGTACACAATATTATCAGTTTGTCCACAACTTAATTTCAAGTTGGCAGAGTCAGTTGCTCTGCTCATCGCCACATACAGTTGGCCATGTGTGAACATGGGTGACGGCAGAAACACACGAACACGATCCAAAGTCTGGCCCTGCGACTTGTTTGCAGTGAATGAGAAGGCCAGGTTGATGGGAAACTGCCTGCGCCGTAACTGGAACAGAAACTGGTTGTCTGAAGGCATCACAGGAATCCGGGGGATAAACAGACGTTTGCTGGTGTGAGGGCCCGTTGCTATCACTGCTTCGATAACATGGGAGTTTAGCTCCATAACGGTGTACCTCGTTCCGTTGCAATGTCCATTGGCAGGATCGAAATTCCGAAGCAACATTACCGGGCAGTACTTCTTCAACGTTATTTTGTGCACTGGCAGTCCCGATGGATTTAAGTTATTCAAAAAATCTTGCGGATATTGATGATAATTTTCATCTTCTATTGTGACCGAGCTGAAATATTCGCGACTTTCTCCGGGGAAGTTCTTGATCATGTGCTCGTTGACACTATTGACGACTTCATTGGTTGAAGGCTATTACAGCTCGCGAACATAGCCAAGACGGGTCCGCATAACTCTCACTTAATCCATCAAAGACAAACTTGCAAATATCAGAAACAGAAGAGGATTCTAGCACAAATTCAGGGCGAACTTCAATCGTATATCTCGGAGGCTCAATGTACGAACAGTTCCCTAATCCTATGACTCGATATAGGGCGCAAAGGTGGCATCCGATGAATTGCGAACTCTCATGTTGAGTGATAGTTTCAGTTCTGTTACTGACTTCCAGATGTATGATGTCTTCAAGGTTGCGTTGACTATCTGTGCTCGACTTCCGCATTTCACAACGGGAAGAATTTGCTTCCAATCACCAACAAACAGAACGCAGATTCCTCCAAACAACTCGATTCTTCCTAATGTTACGCAATGATCAATCCAAACATTCGAATAACAGTTTGTCACCTTGGCTGACTTCACCAATTATGATCAAGTCTATCATCCTGAAGAGCTGTGCACTTGCATGTTGGTCAGACACCTGGCAAGTGGATTCAGGAGTGATGTTGATGGGAATCTTGAAACGAGAGTGAAGCGTTCGACTATTGTGGAGTAAGGTAGCTGCAATGCCAGAAAGAGCAGTGGTGAGTACGACTTTCTTCTCCGAGCGAAGAAAATCTATTATGGCATTTATCATACAGTAACTAAGTCTACGGGAACAACCAGCCTCGTTTCACGGCCAGAAACAGCTCTGTTTCAGGGAATCCCTTCTCACTCCCACCCCCTACAAAGGAGGGGGGTAGGTTGGATGAAACCCCATTACAAACCATCTTAGGGGTCCCCACCATAACCCTGCCAAGTTTCATGCCCATCTGACCAGCCATTTGGCCGTGATTGAATGACAGACAGACAGACAGACAGACAGACATTACGCCCATTATAGTATGATATATATATATATATATTATATATATATATATATATATATATTATATTAATAAATATATATAGATATATAGCTAGATATATATATATATATATATATATATATCATACTATAATGGGCGTAATGATATATATATATATATATATATATATATATAATATATATATATATATATCATATCTATAATGGGCATAATGTCTGTCTGTCTGTCTGTCTGTCATTCAATCACGGCCAAATGGCTGGTCAGATGGGCATGAAACTTGGCAGGGTTATGGTGGGGACCCCTAAGATGGTTTGTAATGGGGTTTCATCCAACCAACCCCCCTCCCCCCTCCCGGTAGGGGGTGGGAGTGAGAAGGAATTCCCTGAAACAGAGCTGTTTCTGGCCGTGAAACGAGGCTGGTTATTCCCGTAGTAGTTTACTTATATATATCATTATATAATATCTATATATAGATTATATAATTATATTATATTATAGTATATATCTATATATATATATATATAATATATTTAACACAATCTATATATCATCGGGGATCCTATCTTTATTATATATATTGTTATTATATAATATAATTTAGTATATATATCTATATATATATAATTATTATTTAGATATTATATATAATATATAATATATATTATAATAATAATCTATATATAGCCCTATATATATA
The DNA here is from genome assembly GCF_015104395.2 of Macrobrachium nipponense. NCBI lineage: Eukaryota > Metazoa > Arthropoda > Malacostraca > Decapoda > Palaemonidae > Macrobrachium > Macrobrachium nipponense. The sequence goes on along the minus strand of NC_061110.1, from coordinate 48,218,980 downwards.
TATCTCTATATATATAATATATATATATACACCATATTATATATATAATATATATATTATATATATTTAATATGTATATATATATATATAATATATATATATCTAGTTAGATATATATATAGATACTATATATTATTATATATAATATATATATATATATATAGATCTATATATATATATATATATATATATATTATATATATATATATATATATATATAATAATATATAATATATCTATATATATCTAGATAATATATATATATATATATAAATATATATATATATATATTATATTATATATATATATAGATATATATATATATATATATAGATATATATATACATATATATATATATATATATATACATACATATATATATATATATATATATATATATGATGAGAGAGCGCGTGTGGCATACAAATACATATGTTACACAAGTGGAATTATCGGCGGCTATTTCATTTATTATTATTTATAAATAATATAGTCCTTCGTTGTTTTCCACTAAGAGTGTTAATAACATTTTTCTATTCTTATACCTAATTTCTATACAGACTTAGCTCCAGCTTTGCAATTTACTCAAAATATTTAATTGTATTTTTCTTTATTTTTGTATGTTTTTATCATCAAAATAAAAGACACTTTAGCATGAATGCTACATATACCCGACGAAAAATATCTATTTATGTTGCATATTCTTCACAAGGGTTTGTCAAAACAAATAGATGATTATTTAGGTCATAAATGTCATACTGATAATAATATACAACATTTATTACTGCACATGTTATATATACAAAAATTTTGCGTAACAATTCTTCATTTATTTATATAAGTAAGTTAATTTGCGAAATATTTACATTTAGAATGGTACCAGCATAAGGACGATTAAGCGATTACTTTTCCCAGCTAAGGGTTTAATCCTGGCTGTTCGACGTCTCTATTCCCTGAGGTCAGCTTAACACCTGGGATAGAAACTGGCAGTACTGAACATTTTTTTCCGCGTTTAGGAAGAAATTTGTTGCTTTATTGCTGTTAAAAGCAAGAAAATTACAAGGGTTTTTAATAATGGGCCAAAATTTATCACAAACCAATTATATTTGCGTCATATAACGTATGCTGCCTTAATATACCATACAACATGAGTCGGAATATTTGATGCGGCAATGCCGGTCTCCGCTGATGGCCCCTTCCTTTTCGCCAGGAAGGACCCGATAGAGTATAGTTGTTATCGGACAGCAGTAGGTCACAATAGGTCGTCCCATTCATTCTGTTATACCGCTATCAACCCGCATCATGTCTGAATTCGTAGCCTCACAAAGACGCAAAGATAAACTTGTGAACGAAGGATTTATTTAAAATACACAAGGGACAGGACAAGACGAAGTACAACATATTGAAAATGTGACAAAAGAAAAACATGTACCGGCAGAGTAGTGTCAGTAGGTGATGACGATAAAATGGAAGTGCGGTTAACTAAATAACACACGCATGCACCACGATGTGAAAAAGCTGCAGTGCATAGGCTGAAAGCAAACTTAAAGGAAAAAGTTGTGGAACAGCCAGCAACACACCCAACTACAATCATCCACGAGAAACTTGTAGGCTTGTCTAACTCCGCAATAGCAGCTTTACCTGAGCATCAGTCCCTTGGCAGACTAGTAAACAAGAACAGGACCTAAGACCAAGTAACCCTAAAAGCATAACAGACTTGCAGATAGTTCCGCATTACGTAAGTACAATATCTGGTCGTCTGTTTCTCTTGCACGATGATGAGGGAGAAACACAAAGTAGAATAATTATATTTCCTACTGAAGACAATGTCCGTTACTTGTATTCCTCAAATATGTGGTTTATTGATTGAACTTTCCACGTTGTGCTTGGTATGTTTTACCAGCTCTGGACAGTGCATGGGAAAGTGGCAGAGACAGTATTTCCTCTTGTATATGTCCTCACGCAAAATAAACGACAAGAAGATTAGTTGGACATTTTACAAAGGCTCCAAGGAACTGCAAGAGAACTGCAAATTCCACACATGGAAAGACGACCATCATCAATTATGATGGATTTCGAAAAAGCTGCTATAATTGCCTATCAAAATGTGTTTCCACACGCCCAAATATGTTTATGTCTGTTCGAAGAAATGGTTGCTGAGTGCCATTGGGCTAGCTTTCGTCCCCCACCCCAGTGATGTTGTGGGAGCATTCGAAATTTTGTTGGATGAGCTAAATGACGACAACAATGATGACTTCGTACGACTTGAAGAAGTTGCAGATTTTTTGGATATAACTTACTTACGTGGACATCCTGCATATAATAAAAGACGAGGACATCCACCACGGTACCCAGTTGAGATGTGGAATGTGTACGAAAGAACAATGGCAGATGAAGCGGGAACTAATAACGCAGTGGAAGGCTGGCACAACAAATTTAACAAAATCGTAAACAAGAGGAGAGTATCAATGTTTTCAATGATGGACGAACTACGGAAAGATTAGCACGACACTGAGACTATTATACTTCAGGTACTCATTTTTCAATAATAAAGTTAGTGCACCAGTTACATAATCTAATTTGTCACAATGTCATTGATGCGTAATATATGTTACCTATGTGGTTGTATAATTACAAGTTAACACTGGTCAACACAACATTTGGCAGAACCTAAGCAAAAAGACGGAACGAAAGAATGGAAGAATAAAGTGTGTGGTTCACGTTATCAAGAATTCAAGGACAGTGGTCAGATTCTACTCTATCTGAGGAGTGTAGGGTACAGTGTCGTTCCTTAATAAATAATATGCATAACAAAGTCTTTTTAAACCCCCTTAAACTAGTTTCATAACAAAAAGCCTTAATCTTTAATCAGTGTCCATGTCTATTGTGTGCAATAGTATTATTACTATTTGTATAAGTTACTATTTACTTAATTTTTAATCAATATATTATTATATATATATATATATATATATATATATTTATATATATATATATAATATATATATATATACTATATATATATATATATATATTATATCATATATACAACTATTTACACAGTAAAAAGTCTTGCCCTAGGCTGTCGCCTACTTTTCCTGTCGACCAGTTGGCTGTCGCCCAGTTGTTCTGTCGACCAGTTGGCTGTTGCCCAGTTGTCCTGTCGACCACTTGGCTGTCGCCCAGTTGTTCTGTTCTCCATTGCGGTCGCCCAGTTGTTCTGTCGCCAGTTGGCTGTCACCACCCCACCCCCCCCAGTTTTTCTGTCGACCAGTTTGGCTGTTGCCCAGTTGTCCTGTCGACCACTTGGCTGTCGCCCAGTTGTTCTGTCGACAGTTTGGCTGTCGCCGCCCGTTGTTCTGTCCGACCAGTTGGCTTGTCGCCCAGTTGTTCCTGTCGCCCAGTTGTCCTGTCGACCAGTTGGCTGTCGCCCAGTTGTCCTGTCGACCAGTTGGCTGTCGCCCAGTAGTCCTGTCGACAAGTTGGCTGTCGCCCAATTGCCACCAAACTGTCTCGTGGTGCCCCTGTAGGTGTTTCATAAACACTCTTGTCGATGAACTGTAGATCCGTCGTCTTCAAATGGAGGAATCGTAACTGCCTCCTATGTTGCTGAACTTGAAATATTCCGTGACGCCCATGCAAGTGTTTCCTGCACCTGCCTCGTAAAAGTATCATAGATCCCTGGTTTGCCCCAGAAATTATCCTCAGACGACTCTACACGAACCTTGGAAGATTTCTGGTCCTTGTAGTAGTAGCGATCCGTGACCTCGTCGCCCATGGTGAAGACCAAACATCTGGTGCAATAGATCCTAAGTTGTTTTCGTTTGTCACCACTCGGTATGAACTTGGGAATTCTCTTAGTCATCATGTGTCCGTGTTTCGTCATTAACAGATTCTAACTGACACCCTGACAAGTTTATGTATTACTAGAGCTAAATTACTACCTTAACACACGAATCTGTCAAGAACTAATATGTCCAACCTCATAGTCAATTACTAAAGACTGAAATTTCTTACTAAATAAACCTGGTCTTTATCCACTGACCCCTATTTTAAAATTACTGGAGGAACTTTTATCATTTGTTGACCACTCACAAATAATCTCTTAACAGCCAAGTACACCAACAAAATCCCGTAATGTATATGCAACTATAACCTCCATCAAAATATAATGTTTGACTCTCATTTCTGTTATGTATCTCATGATAAATTCTACCATCTCTCTACAATAATATGTCATCTAGAAGAAAACTAATATAAAAACAAACCTGTAACGCCACTTAATTCCAGTTATAATATTCCCCTAATAAAGGTCAATAATTCAACTCTTTCACCCTGTTACCAAACCACGGTTTGCAGCACAAAAAATTACCGCCAAAAAAAATCAGTAGCATTTCCCGAATGACCCCTTAAAATTCCTCACAATGGAACGTCATCATCTAGAATTCCAGAAGGAAGTAAAAACCTCTGAGTATCCAACTCCAAAAGAATATGTCAACAATTGGTCTCATCCAAGACACCACAACATTGTCAGCACCAAACAACCTGTTTATTCATAACATCCACAAACAGCGACAATCTGCTAATTAGTCTCATAAACTCCGAAGTCATCATTAACCTTAAAGTAACCCCAAATCCTCGTTAATCTTCAATAAATCCTCCCTGATACCACATAACCTCATTAATTCTCAAAAATCCTCACTGATACCACAGAACCACATTAATCCTCAAAATATCCTCAAGAAATCCTCATGTCATCAATGGTACCCAAAAATGTCCACCTTCATTATGTAACCACCAATAAGAAATACACCACCACAGGCTAAATCCTGACTTAAGCCATTTAAATACTGCCAAATATATCTCAAAGGAAACCACTTGTGATACCGCCAAATATATATAACACCAAAGAAATCACCTCGGCGGGATATAACCTCATAGAACCACAATCCACAAATTATCAACCATAGACCGCCATATTACCACTGGTGAAAATAACCTCATAGAATACACCGCCTCATCAGAAAATATCAACCAGAAAACCGTAAAACCACAATGGACCAGTATCACCCCAAGAGCCATAATGCCACAAAGAACCACAATCACCACCCCATTGGCTCATAAAACCAAAGATCACCAGCAGAAATCACAACCAAAAATCATAACCACCAGAAATCACCTTAATCGTCATCACCAGAAAGCCCTTATAATATTTCTTAACTCCACGGTATTATCCCACATATTTCACCCGAATGATTCCATTATTCCAAAAATTACCCCAGATTTTTACGCCGAATCGCTGCAGTTGCGCATAATAAGAAAATTGTAAAAAAAAGAAAAGGAAAATATTTTTAAATAAGGCTGATTAACTAAAATATCAAACATCTGCCGGTGTGTATTTCACATTTCATCATCCATTTCCAAAATATATAGAGAAATAAAATGGAACTGTGCAATGTCACCTTTTTATCATTTTCCCGTCTTCTTGATCTTTGATATCTATGTCAATCTAGATCAAACTGTCTTTTCATATAATATTACAAATCTGTTACCTTGCTTTCTTCAATAACTCTAAAAGGACCCTCAAACTTTGTACCTAACTTATAATTTAATTAAATTCTCACATTAATTTTCAGGAATACATTATTTCTAATAGCAACTTTAACATCTAATGATTTCCCATTGCTTTTTTCCACCATATCTTGGGTCTTACCTTCGAGATTACAGCTGAGACAGGCGTGTCTCTCCTTTGCCGTAGAGATTAACGCCTTGATTGTATCCTCTCCAAGATAAGGTATAGGCAGCAAATCAAATGTGCCTTGCACCTAGCAACCAAATAATGCTTCGAATGGAGACATTTTAATAGAATCATGACCGTAGTGTTGAATTAAAAATCCTCATAGTAGCACGAGTCTCCAAATGGAGAAACAAATCCACAGTTTTGTAAATGTGGATATATTTAAATTTAAAACTTTAAGGATAGCTTTCGGGAATCTGTTCGGTTCCCCTTATCAATCTGACACGTTGATATAGCACTCCAGCATAGTAAACATAACAGTAGTCAAATTAAGTGACTTGTTTATGAACAATGGAACCGGTCGTCAAGCATAAATCAGGCAATGCCATCGTTTTCTGATGAAAGCCCCGCCAGTCGTCTGGAACGTCTAATTGGTCCTTGCCCAATGCGGTCGTTTTGATGGTCTTCAACAGCATAGGTTACTGGAAGGAAACAAGTTACCCGAACAGGAGAAAGAGAGGCAACCGCAGCATCAGATGTGGCTAAAGAGACAACACTACCAAAATGTTCTTTATTCTTAAAACCTCTAATATATTTCTTGAAAATAAGATTATTGGTGAATTTATCTTCCTGTGTGAAAGATTTATTGCCTTCCAGAGATAAACCAATATCTATCGCCGCACTTATACCAACATCTTCACTTCTACAATTTATGCGGTGATCGAGCTTAAGACTATTACTAACTAACACACTGTTTTCCGCATGCAACTGGTATGCTCTTTTGTGTTCCCCGATTCTAGTGGGCAACCCTCTACCACTTTCCCCGAAATATTTAGTCACATTCTGAACTAGGAATTTCATAAACACCAACATGTTTATTGTGATTCGTTGTGCTATTGTTGTGTATAAGAAGTCTTTTAATGGTGTTGTTACAATAAAAGACTATGTTAATCTTATCATTGTGATTTTTGTTAACAGTTTTCCGTATTCTGTTTAAGCGAGGATTAAAAGGGGGTGCAAGACAATTCGTAAACTTCATTTTGTCATTTACTTTAGAGGAATCTATGTAGAATATTCGTCTGGCTTTTTTAAAGGCGTTAATAATTAAATGTGTACGGTAACAAAGTTTTTTGAAAACATCTTCAATGTGTTTAAGTTCTCTGTTAATGAAGTCGGGGTCGCAAATTTTCAGGGCTCTCAAAACAAAATTGACTAAGATGTTGGTTTTAACTTCATTATTGTGCCAGGAGAAAAAATGAATGTATGTTTCTGCATTGGTTTTTTTACGATATACTGTAAATTTAAAAGTGAAAGTACTGGGTCATGGTAGATCAGTATGTCTAAAAACGGCAACTTATCATCTGTTTCGTGTTCTGCTGTGAACTTGATAAGAGGGCAGGATTCCGTTAATATACCGAAGAAAATTATCAAAATTTGAAGGTTACCTTTAAAAATAATGAACTTATCATCTAGGTACTTCACCTGTGGATTTGTTTCTCCATAGTGTTAATGATATGCCTAACTGTATCTATATATCTATCACAGTTCCTATCACTGTTCTTTCATTGTAGCGTCTGTTTCTCTCAATTTAGTTTATTATTTCATTATTTCTTGAAATAAGGAATTTGCAAATCCTACTTTTTCAAATACTCTCTCTCTCTCTCTCTCTCTCTCTCTCTCTCTCTCTCTCTCTCTCTCTCTCTCGTTGAAGTAGTAAATATGGTAGCCTTTCGACAGTTTAGGAACAAAATCTTACTGCCGGCCCTGTGCCTGGCGTGGCCAAGGGTGTGACCACCCCCTCCGGTCAGCCAAAAATTACCACGTGGACTTTTGTTTGCAGGTGGGTAATGTATGATGGTACACACACACACATTATATATATATATATATATATATATATATATATATATATATATATATATATATATATATATATATATAAAATGTATATATATATATATATATATATATATATATATATATAAATATATATATCACAAATATTATTTTTCATTTTGCGATGTATCATAATAGACAGTATAGTTGGTATGAATGTTTTTACAAACTTCGTACTTATCTCTTATTTTTGCAAAAACTTTTATTTTTTAATAGGAATGAATGCACATATTCATAGAGTCGAAAGTAATGAAAATACTGTAGTCTAGTCATTCTAAAACAGACTAGCTTGAATCCTTCTGAAAATAAAGGTTAAAATGAAGATTATATTTCATACCCTTTAAAAGTAAAATGATTTTTTAATGAATCACTGTTCCCATTTTTTCTCGTTCAAAGCGGTCTTAATTTCTAATGAAGTATTCATTCTTTTTCTACGAGTAAATCATACCGACGTCTAATAATTTGGCTTTATTTATGCTGCTACTACTACTACTACTATTATTAATAATAATAATAATAATAATAATAATAATAATAATAATAATAATAATAATAATAATAATAATGTTTCAAGCATAAAATAACATGAGATGAAATGTACTTCTTATTCGTAATAAAATAGATAAAAATTTGTATTGCAGGATTTATACAAAATCGTATATATTTTTATCTTTTATTTTTGTACGCTAAGCTTCAAAGTACCCGGGGGGCATTGCAGCTGCCTTGTGCAAGTCTTACAATAATATTTAGTTTCTTTGCGGCCACCAGGTTCACGTCTGTAACTGCATACAATGCATTCGATGGAGTGTTTCCTTTCTTGTTTGGCAATTATATGCAACTTTCCATTCAACATTTCCTCATCATCAGATGTGCTTCTTCCATTTTTAATACCTTCAATCCTTTTGATTTTATATGAATACGATGGAGAATTAAACTATTCACTCTGACTACTTCCAAAAGGAAAAAATAAACTTTTCTCCACCACTCCAAAGTTTTTTGTAAGAAACAGTATGAAGATATGTAATGAACTGCCTGATCCATTCCTCACATGTTTGAAGTATGCTTTGAAACCATCACTGGTTTGAAAATAACTTGTTCCACATTCCCTTTCATAATACGGCGACGTTGGGTGGTTCTTTCAGTATGGTATGTAGAACACATAGTGACGTCTCTCTTATCTTTCCAAGATAAAATATGGCATCGTCTGTTTTTCAGATACGACCTTATTGTTCCTTTCGATTATCTTTTTCTCTTCTTCACTCAAAGGGGAAGGCCCTTCCTATTCGCATTTATCGTTCCGGTGATGTGGATTTTTTTTCTTCAGGAGTTCCGCAGCTAGAGATAGGTTTGTATAAATGCGTTCCGTATAAACATGGTATCCTGTTTCTCCAATCGCACGCGTAACGATGTCCACTAATGTCAACACGATACACGTGGTGAAGAGATGACCAGTATAACCAAGGCACTCGATAGTTGGTTTGCCGTAATATGGAATCAAACCCAGAATATATCCCTTCAGAGTATCTGTTATATCATATATTCTGATGCCCCATTTTGTTGGTTTTTTGTTTTCATCCATTTTGAATGCGGTCCTGTCCTTGAATGGAACTGAGGACCTGTTGGCGCTGGATGGTATCCAGTATGATAATATCGTAGGAACCGTTCTGAAAAGTATTCATGAACTTGCTTTACCTTTGATATCCGAGATGCCATGAAGCCACTGTTGGAGGAGACACATGAAGAACCCAGAATATCTGGAACCAACTATCTCCTAAAGATTTGCCGATAAAACGAGGTTTCATTGACCATTACTTGGAAAAGCAGTCCCTCGATCTATTATATGTAAAGCCATGTTAATTTTGTTCCATGAAAGGCCATCATTTCCTCCATGCTTATTTTTTTGTCCGTGTTGCCATAAAGAATATTGTTACAGAGTTTCTCTGTGTAATGATTCGTTTCAACTTCAATCGTTTGGAAAAGTTCTCGTGTAAAAAAAGAGCATGAAAAACTGCAAAGGGTTGCTGATAGTTTGATCAGGACTTGAATTCTGCTTTGGGTAATTCATGCCTTCTCTTCAACAAATTCTTCTCAGTTATTTCTATCAACCCAATTTTCATTTGAGCCCTCGTCTTTTTCAGGGGGCATAACCATATCGTCGGTGTATTTGTCTTTATCTTCGTCAGGAGATTCGATTCCAGGTCTTCATTCATGATGATAAAAGAATGATTTTCATCTTATGTGGAAGGAGCAGCAGACGGTTCATCGTTTTCACATGAATCATTCCGATTGCGAAGGCAATCCAAAAATGTATTCTAGTATTTCCTATTCATTTTCAAGAAACTTCATGTGTCAGAGAGACATGATTAACTTACCAATGCGTAACGGATTACAGCTAAGCGAAACAAGAAGTCTGCCTAGAATCTAGTCATCTAGGTGTCGGGGTAAACAAATTTGGCTGGTTTACCCGTTTTTATGCAGAATAACATTCGCTATAGTTGCTATTCATTTAGCCAGTTTTTCCAAAAGGAAAACTGCAATGTAAAACACTTTTTTTTTTTCTTGAAAATAAGATTTCTTGAATGACAGAAAAAAAATGTTATTCTGGGCTGCTTACAAGAAGGTAACCTTAATTATGTTGCCTCCTAAAGCAATTATAATATGTGCCGGCTGAGAGTGGGCTTCGGTTTGAACCTACTATCTGGGAAAGCTGGGTGAGAGCTGGGCTTCACTCTGAAAAGGTTAAAAATTCTCTCTCTCAATTCACTGAAACAAGCCTGCAACAAGAGTGCCACAGCCCGTTCTACAGAACAAGGCTACAGAGTCAGTGCCACTCTAACCCACGGGGCACTCCCTTTTACTAGTGGTGCCATCTACTGGCCCACTCCATATCATAATCACTCCCTGCCAAAGCAGTGCCAAACTACCAGTCCCAACTACAGTGTTCTAGAACACAACTAGCACAGTGTCCCTTGACATCAAGTGCCACCAGCATGTCCTTCACCTTATATGGAGCATAGACTCACATCTAGCCATAGCAATATGTCTGAGTATACTTTAGATGGCAAAACTTTCTTAGAACTGCACATACACAGACACTCTTGCAGAAAGTTCCTTGATCCTGGGAAAACACATGGGTGCAAACAAACAAGGGAAAGTCGAGGAGGTCCATAAGCTGTCATTAAGGCCTATGAGATTACCCCAGATTGCTAAAGACTGTATTGGTGAGGCCAGCCCAAGGAAGCGGGTCAAACCTGAACTGAACGAGTGTAACATAAAACCCAAGATGTCAAGTGCCAGGTAAAAGCCCTAAGCATCACTACCTTTGAGGCCCTGCTTGAGTGCATACAGCCCCTGGACGCTTGCCACACACCTCTGCAAGAGAGCCCCCAAGACGTTCACCAAGTGCTGCGGCTTGGCGGATGAGTAGGACACCTACCATCCCTCAGCCAGCTCCTTGGGAAAAAAAATAAGTCCCCCTTCTCATACCTCCAGCCCAGCTTAGCCCAAAAATGAGCATCCTCTAAGGAAACCTATGTGTGGCTATTATAAGATGGTTGGGCACCTACCGAACAGTGCCAACTGAAGGCTGAAATTCGTGGGCTGCTCTATGAGCAAGAGCCCATGTTGGCATAAGGCCAGCTTAATAAAAAAAACACAGAAGGCCGAGACTTAAGTAAAGGTTCCCACTAGTTCCCACACAGGGATCATTGCCAACTGAGCCATAGTTGGCTATTGGATGAACAACTGGCCTACTCCTGCCATGGGGCTGTGCTACGAAAAGATTAAAGAAGTTTGCAAGGACTGTGGCCAAAAGGGTTATATGTCCACAAAATATAGGCACTGTCCAAAATATGCTGTACCCAAAGCAGTTCACACTGCTATCAGTTCCCGACAACCTGCTGAATGGAAAATAAGTGCCCCTCGATGGCTCCATTCAAACTCGAATACTGCCAATCATTTTCTACAATGGGTCAAAGGTAAGCCTTACCACTCGGGAGCAAGTACCTCTTGGTACCACCATCTGCGAGGACAAGCGGATGACCATTTGCTGGGTCAACGGTGACGTGAAGGATCTCCCAAATGTTCGTCTACATGTTACTACCAGTGATTCCTCCCAAGTGAGGGAACACCTCTTCAGAGTCGCCCACTCCCTTGCAACCGGATGCCACCTTCTCTCGGGCCAAGATCTCTTACAGTGAAGGAACACCTTGATCTCTCTGCACTGCTTGATAGCCACAGCCCCTGATGAAATAGAAAATGAGGTATCTCCCACCGGTGCCAATCCACTAAACAACAACCTCACCTTAGCATAAGTGTCATGGCTGCAGAAATACCCTGGCATCCCAAACCACCACTCTGACTCTACATCTGTGGCTAACCATCTCATCACAGGGGGTGGATGTCTTCCTTCCTACCTTAAGCAGGGAACAACTCATCTGCGCACAAAACAGAAGATGCAAGACCTTGTCAAGGACAACTTCCTCCTAAAAGACAAGGTACTTTACCGAGTAACCTAGGGATGGCATGAGTCTGCTCAGGTCACCACTGACTGGTAGTAGTACCCTCATCCATACAGCAAGACCTCCTCTGGTTGGCGAATTACAGCATCGGAGGCACTTCAGTGTCACATGGACCACCCGGGCTGTTGAAGGAAGATTCTACAGGCAAGGTCTACGGAAAGCTGTCAAGGCCTTTGTAGCCTCGTGCCCCACCTGTCAAATAACAGGAAACCCAAAAGAAGTCATCCAATAGGCTCCTATCAAGAACATTCCCTCTGTCCCTGCTGCCTTCCAGGTCATCAACATTGATTATTATACACCCGAAGGATGTATCAAAAGCAAGATGGGTCATAACCACTACCTTACCATTAAAGACATTTACATGATACCCAGAGGCTACCCACATCAGTAGTGAGAGATCCAAGAACTCCCTACAGGCCCTCATACAATTTTCCTGTCATTTTAGGTTCCCCGCCGTCATCCAAAGTCAAGGACAACACTTCATGTCTAAAGAATTCTGCAACAGCATGGCCAGCCATGGTATAAAACACTCCTTACCATCCTGAAAGTGAAGGAATAATGAGTGGAGCAATTCCACCAAACCCTCGACTCTTCTTTGGCCAAACTCGAGCACGAAGGAGGAGCAACCTGGGAGGAGAACCTTCCCTACGCCCACTTCACTATCTGACAAGCACCCCCTCGATATAGAGTATGAAGCCAGTGGCTAAGAATCTGCCCATCATCAAGCAGAACCTTTGGGCTCTGTGGTCGATCACTTAGGCCACACAGGTAGCAGCACAAGAGAGGTTCAAGCTCAAGCTAGTCAAAAGGGCAAGAAATAGAACCTATAATATCAAGAACCAGATCCTAGGACTCCTGACAGGAGCCACTCACCCACCCCCCTCCCCCCGAAACTCAATTCATGGGCCTCTAGAAAATACTTAGGGAGTGATTGACTTTCAACTACCTTGCAGACTGTGGGAAGAAGTGATCTAAATGGACACACAATAACTTGTTTAATCCCTACCTAAACTGATTCCAAAGTGCTACTCAACCTCGAGACCGTTACCTGGGACTCGAGAATCACCAGCATCAGGATATGCAATTGTTAAGTGTACAACCGCAGGTAACACAGAACCGCCTCTGATGCATCAACTTCATGGAGCAAAGGATACACCTGCAGGAAGGTGCTATTCCTATTGCCCAAGGGTGCTACCGAGTCAAGGAGCAAGTGCAACTCCAACTTGACCCTGGCCTATCAATGACAACCACAGTGAGTGGTCCTCCACAGCAGTCTTGTTCCCTAAGGAAGGAGGGGGAGGTATGTTGAGCATAGACTTTCATAAGTTAAATGATGTGACCAGACCCAAACCATACCCCCTCCCACAAAATATGGCCTACTTAGACAGCCTGGGCAGTGCCCCTTATTTGAGCAAGATCAATCTAGAAAAGGGATATTGGCATGTGTCGTCTGAGGAGTCACACCCTCTGACTACCTTCACCACGCCTGCTGGCCTCTGCCAGAGTAGGGTGATTCCCTTTGGTTAAAGAAGCACCTAGCTGTTTCCAGTGGTTAATGAATAAGATTATGGCAGGTATAAAGAACTGTGTAGTATATGTGGACGATATAGTCACCTATGTCTAATTGTGGGAGAAGTACCAACAGATCCTTGACCAAATCCTTGCTGCCCTACAAAGAGTAGGATATGGTAGACTGATGCCGAAGGATGTCAACGTCCGTCCCACTCAGTATATGCTATACCCAAGGATCAAGGGGGAAACTTAACTTAGTGCTTCATAGGGATAGCCCAGTACTTTCAAAATTTCATTCCCAACTTCACTGACCCAGCCACCCCTATAACTAACCTCTTTCGAGGCAAACAACCCTTCCGTTGTATACCTGAGTGTAAGCCAGCATACGACCACCTAAAGGCAGTACTCATCAGTTGTCCATACACTCAACTACAACTGGACCTTCTACATGGCAGTTGATGCCAGTGACGCTGGCATTGGGGCAGTCATGTTCCAGAAAAGGATAAGTTAGGTACCCAATAGCCTACAATTCCAGGAAGCTCAACCCAGCTCAAACCCGGTACAGTACCATTGAAAAAGAACTTCTGGGTATGATTCTGGCCATGAAAAAATTTGAGTCCTATCACATTGATGATAGATTTCCCGTAACTGATCATAACCATTACTTAATGACTTTCAGGAACCAAAATGAGCATTTAATGTGTTGGTGCCTCAATCTCCAAGATTACAATTGGAGAATTGAACATATCAAGGGTACGGACGATACAATCACTAATGTCCTCTCCAGGCATCAGAGCTAACATCCTTATTAATGGTTCCCTGTTACCCACAACCCCACACCCTAGTAATGTGTCACTTACTCCAAAGTGAAGAGTCACATGATTTCTGCTCAAAATAACACACCTAGAAAGCATGTACTTCCTTCCTTTTACGTATCATTTCTTTTTAATTATCATTCTTGTATTTATTACTATAACCCTAAGTGCAAACCACCAGATCAGCTAGCCTCCACAAGCCCCTGACTCTCAAACTATACAGCTACATGTATGGCAATCTAACTTGTACTTAAATTAGAGGCACTAGGCTCTCATAACCTTAGAGCCACTGTGGCATCAAATAACATAAGCCCACGAGTACCTTATTTGTATCACCTAATCAAGGCTAACTGCATGACAGCATACCATAGTTAATCCCATGTTTAAGTGCATGATTAACTCCTAGATAGTACTCTAGTAATAATCCCATAATGTTATTCTAATGTTGTTACATTTAGTCATGATATATACATTCATGAAATACTGTTAATAGTTTGCTATCCACGCTGCTTTAGCTTAACCATAAACCTTAATTAAATAATCAAATAATAACAGCAGTTCTGCAATAACATAATTGTTAAAACTGAAGTGACAAACCTTGCAATTTTTTACCGCAGAAATAACTTTAAGTAAATTAGAGCAAACAAGGGTAAATAACAGACCAGACATTCCAAAAAGTAAAGTTGTCTTGCTTGTAGACATTCTCACCCAAGTCAACGCATGTAATGTCAACTTGTTGGGGGAGTTAAAACGAGGGATAACTCTTCCCAAGCCAACTCTCCTTTTAAATAAATCCTTCAAAAAAGACCTTTGAGTAAAACAATTTCATCTCACTGTCGACATTAACACTTGGTTGTGGAGAAATTGCTTCTTCTATAAAGCTCTTGTTATCATTCCTTTGGCAGCCTTTCATTCCCTTCCCAGAATGTGTGACTCCTAAAACCTTTTTCCAGGACACTAAACTGCCCTTGGAGACTAGACCTGCTGCTCATCTTATAGCCGCCAGTGCTACTCATAGGCATCCCTGCACCAGAGCTGTGGGAGGCACTAAATCAGACGTCTGCCATTGCCAAACACTGTTGGGAAAAAGAAAACAAAATAGACTGGGAAAGCATGAATTTTGTTTACAGAAACAATAAAACACAGCCATTCCGATGTTGCAGGCAACATTAGAAATGGATTCGAAGACAGCCTATCAAGAAAAATGATACACTCCACAATAGAAAAGATATACACAAGCACAAGCACAAACACAAAACACCGTATGGAAAATTAATACCTGGAATGTGCTGCGTGCAGAGAACGGTCAAGGTCACAAGGCCTGGGGCAAATAGGAGAAGCACAGTAACTAAAAGATCTAGAAGCCAGCACACATTTATAAATACAGCTGGCCTACATGTTCAGTCACTTCATGGATAGTTAATAATGCGTACTGTTTGCCCTTGAAAGCGTGTAACTTTTTTTAATAAATAACTTTTGGGTCCTTCTAGTAAATATATATATATAGTATATAACTATATATATATATATATATATATATATAAATATATATATATATATATATATATACATATACATATACATACATATATATATATATATATATATATATCTATATATATATATATATATATATATATATCTATATATATATATATATAAATTATTAATACACAAGCTAAGAACAGATAAATGCTGATATACACGTGGTGACAAAAACGTCCAAGGAGAAGTAAGAAGGATGACAAAGACAAAGCAGTGAGACAAAGATTGAAATGACAAAGAGAGAGAGAGAGAGAGAGAGAGAGAGAGAGAGAGAGAGAGAGAGAGAGAGAATGTGAGTAGGGGAATGAAATGGTTGACTCTAGTTTTGATTTAGAAAAACAAGAAGGGGGAAGGGTAGATTAGGTGGAGGATGAAGGATTGCAACCAAAGGACCATGTCGGTTGCGAATGGAATTCAGGAAGATAGTGCAATCATCACGATAGTGAAGATACTGTGGATGATGAAGGTTTGCCATTCACGGGACTACTAGTTTTCTTCTCTGGTCCCAACCCAGCGTGGAGATTTTAATTTCAAATATCGATAGATGGACAAGATAATTCATGAAGTGGGTCAGAATGTTTGTGCATATCAGTGTTTTTATCAATTGTACTTTAGGAAAACAAAAGTAAGATCGTAAAATACATATATCTTACATATAAAGCTGACGGTCGGACTATATATGTAAGTATATGTGTGTGTTCGCTATAGACGGTGAAACTACTGAACCAAGTTGAAAAAAATTCGTACCATACAATTATGTAGATTTTTTGGGCGATGGTTTTTAACTGGATGGCGTTTTGATCAGGATATCCAGCCATGCTAACTTCTTTACTAGTATTTGTAGATAAAAAAAAGAAAGCATTATTATGGCACAACATTTCACGTGGATTCCAAATATGCTCTTACTTTTCTTCTACAATGAAAAACAACGATATTACGGTCCAAACCATTCTGGCCTAAAATAATATATGATAGTTACATACTGTCTGTGTAGGTGAAAACAGACACAAACACGCGCGCGCACACATATATAATGTGCGTACGATAGAGTTTTATTTAAAGTATTTCTCAAGCTTAATTAATAAAATCACCTGTTATTCACAAACTTTCTGACCTACTTCATGAATAATCTTGTCCATCTATTGGTATCTAAAATGAAAATCTCCATGCTGGGTTGGGACCAGAGAAGAAAACTAATAATCCCATGACTGGCAAACCTTCATCATCCACAGTATCTTCACTATCGTGATGATTGCACTATCTTCCTGAGTTCCATTCTCAAACGTCATGGTCCCTTTGGTTATAATCCTTCATGTTCCATCTAATCTCCCCTCCCCCCTGTTGTTTTCCTTAATCAAAACTATTATTTCAACCATTCCATTCCCCTACCCTTATTCTCTCTCTCTCTCTCTCTCTCTCTCCTCTCTCTCTCTCTCTCTCTCGCTTTGTCAGTTCAATGTTCGTCTCACTGCTTTGTCATCTTTGTCGCTTAGTTTTGGACGTTTTTCTCATCACGTGTATCTCAGCACTCGCCTGTGCTTGCTCTTGTATTATTTTCTTGCAGTTAATGTTGTTCCAATTTTTTTTATTTGAAAATTTGGATCCAACCACTTTACATTTCTTTTCCTTGCTTAAGTGTAGCCATCCTTCTGAAACAAACTTTACGGACTATGTAAACATACACGCACATTAATAATATGTATATAGCATATAGAGCGGCATTTACATGCATATATACATATATTATATACATGCATATATATATAACACACACACACACACACACACACACACACACACACACATATATATATATATATATATATATATATATATATGAATAACTTGATCACGAAGTATATAAAACGTGATGCTATGTATAAATAAAGGTTTTTTGCCACGAAGGAAAAAATGAAAAAGCGAGATAGCCGAGTACTTTCGGTCCTGGTATATGTATTATATATATATATATATATTATATATATATATATATATATATATATATATATATAATATACTTTTTCTCATATTCATTCGATAAGGTAACAGAATATTTAGTCCTTATCGGAACAGGGGAAAAGTTCGATCATCCTCAACCAATAGGAGATATGACATAAACATCCTCATCCAATTCTACAGTAGTCCTGAGCTCGTGAGACAATTCCTGGATGATTTTCTAATAACATATTTCAAGGCGAATCAAATTAAGTAAAGTCGATTTTTTTTAAGCGGCGTTACAATTTCTAAAATTATGTGCCAATGTAGGTTTCGTTGGTTCCATTCCATAATTTCGAAATGTACGTTGCAGGAACATTCAATGTTCCGGTAAAAGCTCAGCAACCGCTATAGTAATTGCCATCATAGTTACAAAGTTGTGCAACGTTAAATTATAACGCTCAGTATTCTTAACTGGCATAGCAAAGAATTGCAAAATCACTAATACGGAAATTAAAATTTTAGAAATCAAAAGCCAAACCCTTTTCAGAAACACGACGGAGAAAAAACGAAAAGAAAAACAAAATCAAGCCAGGAATTTTTCATCGCAAAGCAGTGCTCACGATCAGCTGTTATGTGAACGAACAACAACAACAACAAGGGAGAGACGAACGAGAGGAGGGGCTGAAATGATTGCCAGTGAAAGGGGAAATGGAGAGTGAGAGAAAGGAAGTGAGGGGAGAGAAGTTGAGTGAGGGGTGAGGCACAGTAGGAGGAATGAAGTGGATAAAGAAGGGGAATACAAGTGAGGAGTGATGAGGTGAATTCGAGAGATGATTCAGAAAGGTAGCAGGGAGGAACGAATGGAAGCAAGGGGAATGAATTGGAATAGGAAAAGCAGGAGAACAAAAAAGTGGAATGGGAAACGGTTGTTGATGTCTGGAAATGAAAACATAGTGAACTTGTAAGAAAAATATAAAAACAATTTAGGGACAGACGGAATTGCTGAGATGAGAAAAATAATATCCAAAGAATAACTGCCAAAAGCCGTGTTGTACGTGAAGCGCCGACCCCATGAATATTTTATTTAAACAGCCAAATGGCCGAAAGAGGCAGATCGACCAAAAACTAAGAGAGAAAGACAGTGCCGAACAAAATGACCCACATGAGAGATGGATGATGCATAAAATGAAATAAAGAGTGGGGGGGACTCATGGAGTAGGAGCAAGGAAGGGGAAATAAAAAAAGATGAAAATGAATACAATATCAAATCAGAGATATGGTCAACGACAAACTTTAGCACTGCCGCAAGTTTAGCTACTAAAGAAATGATTTTACGTAACACAACGTTAAGTCGTCAATTCTGACAACAAAAGATAACAAGTAAAAATTGTGCCGAGGTGTCTTCGGCGCAATCGCGTATTCTGTACAGTGTACAATGCTGTATAAAACTCACAGCAGCCGGCCATGAAACTTTCAGCCACGGCTAAATTTAGCCTTAGAACTACTGAGGCTAGAGAGGTGCAATTGGTATGTTTGACGATTGCAGCCCTTTAGCCTCCGCGATTTTTAAGATCTGAGGGCAGAATGGAAAAGTGCGGACGGACAGACAAATATCCATCTCAATAGTTCCCTTTTACTGAAAACTAAACAAAAAAATTAATAGCTAAAGGATGACAGCACAAACTTCACTGGAAGTATACGGTATAGTGCTGCATATTACTTGGCGAATATGAGAGAGAGAGAGAGAGAGAGAGAGAGAGAGAGAGAGAGAGAGAGAGAGAGAGAGGGACGCATCCTCTGGCGCTACAGTAGGTATGGTTAATACCGTCACATGATGAGGAAAACAAACGCCCTTTATCAAAATAATTTTTGTTATAACAACAGCGGACTTCATATTTACCAAACAAACATACTAGTGAATACGCATCAACCAACTTTAAAAAAAAAATAAGCAGCAGCAAAAGGGCCGATGATGCAAGTTCCATGAGCAGCAGATTCCTTACAAATTACAATATATCATAACAATTCAATGACGTATAAAGTGAAAAATATCATTACTCCTTTCTTTGATATCTATTTTAAAACTGAAAAACCAACGTAATCTGTGTCACGATCACACTGAAACAAAAATTCCTACATAACGAAAGATCTCTCTCATAAGTATAGTGCGTGTTTGTGCGTGCGAGTATATATAATATATATATATATATATATATATATATATATATATATATATAATATTATATATATATATATATATATATATATATATATATATATATATATATATATATATTACTGGTAATCCTCTTAGACACGAAGATATATCAATTCAATTGTATTCCACATAGGAAAATGAAAAGAATTTTGCTTAGAACATGCCCAACAGTTTCGTAGTCCAATGGACCTCTTTTTGGCGAGTATTAAGGTAAGAGAAAAAGTTGACAATATTTGTAGCCAAGAAAGGTCTAAAATCTTAAAACATTGAATACCGTTACCAAAAACTATCAGTTTGAGCTACAAACCACTCAACAGTAAAATAACACACAATAAAACAAGAATAGTGTTGAACAAATGAAAAATACCACAGTATCAAATGAGATAATATGTCGTTTTGAAACAGCAGAACACTTCCATATAACAGGCGTATGTTATACGACAGCCAATGGATAACATTATCCAATTTGTACTGACGTCTCATGACATGTAAAATGAAAGAATCTAATTTATACAAACCGGGCGATAAAATAAACATTTTTTCCTTTGCTGTGAACAATGCAAGTTGTCTCTGTCAAATTTCTTTCAATAAATAAAACCTGTGCTCTTAAATAAGATCTTTGGCCAAAGCCAATCAATCGGTAAATTACACATACTACAGTGAACACATAAGAGCATTGCTTGTATTGTTTGTTCGTATATTGTATTTATGATTTGAAATGCGCTTTTCGAGTGCCTTCCCAGATTGTCCTATATGAAACTACCGCCCTTGCATGGTATCTTATGAATGACTCCTTCATTGTTTTCCGGACTATTACAAATGAAAGTTTTAACCAATGGTGCTAGGATATGAAAAAGTTACCGTAAAACCAAATATAAAATATAAAATTCAGTTTTCTGTTTTTCTCCTCAGTGAGTAGGACGAACTGACCATTTTGTTTCCACATTAATCCATTCAAACAATGCTTGACTGTTAAACCTGGCAGAAGGGATGTACAAACAAGACCACTCCGGGAAGAACTTACCTTTCCAAAGCCTACTTCCAGTAAATAATTAAAAATCATTACCATTCTCTGGCTCGTACGAGAGCATATCATTTCAAAAATTATGCCAGTTTATGCAAAAATTTTTACGTAAATTGGGGAGAATTTATTTTCCAAGGAAATTTTATATATATATAATATATATATATATATATATATATATATATATATATATATACACACACACACATATATCATTAATGTGTGTCCGCGTGTCAAAAACCATATGAAAGTTTGTTGCAGTGATACTGACACGCAATATCCATGTCTATAGGTACCTTGGTAAGAGGTCTGGTCTAACAGTGCAGAGATTTCCTTGGAAAAAAACTCCACCCGATTTACGCTAATTTTTTTGCATAAACTCTCAAAGGCATATTTTTTCACAATTTTAAAATGATATGCTCACCTAAGTGCCAGAGAATGGTAATAAATTTTAATTTTTTACGGTAAATAGCCTTTGTAAAGGTAAGTTCTTTATATATATATATATATATATATATATATATATATATATATACATACATACATATATATCTATATATATATATATATATATATATATATCTATATATACATACTACATACATTCTATATATATATATATGATATATATATATATCTATATATACATACATACATATATATATATATATATATATATTATATATATATATATATATCCATATTACTTATATATACATATATATATATATATATATATATATATATATATATATAGAATATCATTAACTTCACAAGTAATTAAATTTAAAACATACCGTAAGTAGTCAGCGGCATAAAGTTTTAGAATTCAGTTTTCTGTGAAAGAACACTATTGAGATGGCTATCTATCCGTCCGTGTGCACTTTTTCTGTCTGTTCTCAGATCTTAAAACCTACACAGGCTAGGAGGCTGCAAATTGGTATGTTCATCATTGACCCTCTAATCATCAAACATACAAAATTGAACCCCTCCAGCTTCAATAGTTTTTATTTTATTTAAGGTTAAAGTTAGCCATGAACCTGCGTCCTGCACTGCCTTATGATGCCAACAACACAGTCCACCACCGGGCCGTGGTTGAAGGTTTCATGTGCAGCGGCTGAGTTTCATGGGACGTGGCTGTGAGTTTCATACAGCATTATACACTGTAAAGAAAACTCGATTGCGCCGAAGCATTGTTTACTTGTTTACTATAGGAATTTCTACATACTAGTCATCAGTAAGTGCATTTGTTATTCAAAGTGTCGCTATTCTTTGCATTATTTTTTTCTCTCTGTCCCTCTCTCGTGTGACTTGAAATGTTTTTCCCGAGGTTCTGGTAACACGATATGATTCTAAACTATTAATCATCATCATTTTTCATATTGTGGTTAGCATTCAGATAAGAACTCTGTCATAGATAATTTGTAGATCAGGCAGGTACGGATTACACAAATACGGATTTCTACTGATCTTTATTCCCGCACTACTCATGCCTATTTTAAGTACGCAGATCAATTTTTTAATACCACACAATTAAAAATCGCAATTATAAACAGGATGATATTCTCCCACTCTCTCACAAGACAAAATACAAAGCGAGTCTTCACTCTCGCAACGTGGAGACACACACACACACACAAACACACTACACAGCACACACACACACACACACACACACACACATATATATATATATATATATATATATATATATATATATATTATATATATATATATAATAGACAGACCGACAAGCTTAATGATACAATGAAAAACTAATGAAGTTTTAAATATGTAATTTTCTCGCAGCGTTGGTTACAGTGTGTAAATTCCACACCAGGGCACAGAGCAAGTTTTGGACGGTGGCTATTGACCGCAGCGTAAAGTGGCATCGTTTCTCTTGCCAGAATGAAACATACAGGTTTAATACGCCACAGTCACAACCCGCTGTTCTCTCTTCTGCCTCTAATATTCTAAAAGTACGTTTTAAAAATGTAATTACCTCTGAAGTTCTATAATCTTTCATTTATTTTCCAAAGAGTTTATCATTAAAACAGCAAGGCATTTTAAGTCATCTTTTTTTAAATTAAATCGAACCAGTTTTAATTCTCGAAGCCGTTCCTTTATCAAAGGACAAATATTTCTTTTATAAAATGACACTATAACAAAAAAATAACGCAATCTTGCATGGGTATGCATATATGAAAAATTGGTACTGAGTATACATACGATTTCCTTTTCTCACCAGGAAAATTCATTGTTCAAAGTAAGTGTTTTTCACAAGTAAAAATGC